>NC_053489.1:347281446-347571446 GCF_905171775.1 Rana temporaria | reverse complement strand
TGTAGCCGCTACAACTTTTTCGCAAACCAATATATACACACCCATTAGTATTTTATTTTTTTTACCAAAAACATGTAGCAGGACGCATATTGGCCCAAATTGTTGAAGAAATTCGATTTTTTTATTGGATGCGTTTTATAGCAGAAAGTTAATGATTTTTTTTTTCTGGTTTATAGTGCAAAAAATAAAAACCGCAGGAGGTGATCAAATACCACCAAAAGAAAGCTCCATTTGTGGGGAAAAAAGGACATTAATATTATTTTGGGTACAGTGTCGCATGACCGCACAATTGCCAGTTAAAGCAACACAGTGCCGTAATGCAAAAAATGGCCTGGTCAGGAAGTGAACCTTCCGGAGGTTCAACTGACCACACCAGGGCATGGCAGCACATTCATCCCAGCATAATCAGTTTTCTTCTTTGCATTCTACTTGTGAAAACTTCCTACCTGTAATCCAATGGTCTGACTTCTGAGGACACGCTCCCTGAACAGCCAATCACTGGGAAGGTCAGTGTACTGCCGTCTCTCTGCCTCCTGCTGACACCTCCCCTCTCAGCACAGACCTTCACTGGGAAGATCATTGTACAGTGTACTACCCCCTACCCAGCTCATCAGTGTATTTTTGGCTCTGCATTTTACACTGGACTGTGCCTGTGTTCCATTCAAGCTGCTGCTGTCATGCTTGTCCCCCCCCACCACCGCCGATCACCACAAGCAGTATCCACCCTGATCTCCCTTTATGCCGCTGAGAACATGGTATGCGTTACTTTTGAACATTTGCACAACAGATCCAACGAAGGTTGTACAGCAAGACATTTCTGACATCACACTTTTCCTTTCCTCCTAACAGATTTGCGACTATAACCATACTGTGATATTGTCATGGAGAAGGACAAAAAACTGTTATAATTAGACCTAGAGCATAGTTGGTCCAATTCCATTGTTAAAAGATTCCACTTGCATCATAATACTTATCTCTGGGTGTTGCTGTTAAAGCTATTTCTATAGTAGTGTGTGGGGTAAGCTTTTTCTTTTCATTGTAAGGCCTCATGCACACTAGATGTTTTTACAGCTGCTCCTATGTGCGTACGGGTGCAATTGTTCTGCCTCTAAACTCCCCCCCCCTTATGATAGCCTGTGTGTCCATGCACAGATTGTTTTTTAGCAGCGTTCAGTGGCAGGAGAGTTAAGAGGCAGAAAAAAAAAAAAAAAAAGGCCAGTGTTCTGAAGCAGAAGAGTTGGCAGAAAAAGCGCTTGTCGCTGCAAAACGCACCTAAAACGTTAGCCATGTTTATTTATTTCAATAGCCAAAATAATGCCCAATGAAATAAAACACCCAAATGCTACTTAAAAAAAAAAAAAAAAAAAAAAAGCAGCAGCTTCGGTAAGGTTTTGACGCCAATTATCTCCTGTCAGGACAAACGCCCTTTTACCAATAAATGTGCATGAGGCCTAATGTTGTAATCCAGGAATAGGGCTTTTAGGTTCAAGTTAGGCTATTTAAATGTAACCAGGGATCAGTAATGGATTAACCACATTAAGGTATCCAAGAGATCTTTGATGGATTATCCATACTTTCCCAGGATAAATCCAGGCATTACAGATTCATTAGATACTTTTACAATGGACCAAAAAAAAAAAAAAGAAAAGCAAAAATGGTCTTTTAGAATAGAGATCCAATGTCTAATTTCATAATTTAGTGAGTACTATTGTTTGTAACAGGAGGCTGTGGGGAGTTACAACATTCTCATATATTTTTTTCCTCTCCTACTGTAAATGACAAACTTGGGGTATATTTAATGTGACAGTCAACAAACATTCACTGTATTCACTGCATTTTAAAAATACATACACCTGGAAGATTCACCTTCACTGAATGTTTGATGAATGTCACAGTCACGGGCTTCATAAATATGGCCATTTTAATGGTTTTAGACTTTTGTCGGTTTCTTATGTTTTGCCAATTTCCTTTTAAAAACTAGTAACGAAAAAAATATTTAAATAAAGGATGTTCAGGCATATGGTATTTTGTAATGTATATATGCAACAAATCTGTAACGTAGCTTGGTGGAAATTTGACTTACATCTTCTGCTTTTGCCCCTTGTTCTTGTAACGATTTTTGAAGCTCTTCTACCTGTGACTGTACTTCCAAAAGCCTCTGATTTACCAGCCTAAGAAAAAAAAAAAAGTTCATACATGACAACCCAAAGACATTCAGCTATTTAAAAGAAAAAACAAATCAAAATGTAATACTATATGTTCAGACAGAACACTAAAAGCACAATGTGGCCTCTGGTACCTGTTTTCAGTCTCCAGCTCATTTTTCCGCATGTTTGCATCATCAAGCAAGCTTTGTAACAAAGCAATGTTTTCATTGTCTGATCCTTCTTGATTAATTTTTAACATCTTATTTTCATGTTGTAGGCGGATTAGCTTCTCCCTAAGGAAATTGAACGAAATGTGTCACACATCTTTTTTGTACTCATACTTTACTGCAATGCAAATATATTCTACGCATCTAATGTATGAAAAAAGACTTCATTCACTTAGCAACCTCTTTTAAACCATATCTGAATCCCAGATCACAAAGGCTTGGGTATCCCAAAAGTAAACACTGCTTTATATCTTGGTGAGCCAAATCCCAGCAACGCATGATTTTTGAACATTTCTGACATTGCAAGTTGAAAAAGTGGATATTACCGCGCTTATAAAAGGAGGGGAAGAACAAAGGGGGGGGGGGGGGAAATGGAAGTGAGGAGGGGTGGGGGTACAGCTGCGGCACAAGGTGTATCAAACCATACGTAATTGATAATGGGGAGGGTAGTGCTGCGCTAATAAGTGGTGAATGGATAGGTGAATGGACAGGTGAGGGAAGGAAATGAAAATTTGTATAACTGAGATAAGGAGCGGTATAGCCAAAATGGCATCAGCATAAAAATAAAATGATCAGTGAACAATAACAATAATGGTGCAAATCATATAACTCCACAAGTTCCTCTTAATGTGATGAAATACACTATGAATAAAGTGATGGGTGGTGCAAAAAAGTTCCCAAATAACTGTGATGGGTAACACTAATAAACTGGTGATAAACAGTCCATCAACAAGGCTTGAGCAATATCAGCAAAAAATATATAAATAAAATTTCAAAAGTCCAAAAAGCAAAAGTGCTAGTGTGGGTCCGCAATATGAAGTGGAAGGGGAATGGGTATCCAGTGATCCTTTTAGGGTGAATAAGGATGTCCCCTTACCTTACTGCTGTAAGGTAACAGCATATAGATCCAACCACATTAGATGGTTATCCCGATGGGCTCTGATCCAAAAACGGCAGGTCCTCCTTGGATGTCTCGTCCCAGATTGGTCAGTTTCTCGCCCCAAAGAAATAAAGCATCGATAGTGTGATACCGTTTTGAAATTTTAATTCTCATAGATAATAGACAAGGGTACTCACATAATCTAAAATACAATTAAGCATGTAAAAAGAGGGGCAATCTGTCGCCAACGTCACCTCCGATACCTCTCAGTGGACTCATGCGCATTCGTCACTATCATGTGACTTCCTCAGGAGTAGTGAGAGGCATAGGGGAGATCCCTTATATAGGGTGACTTGTTTGGTAGGCTGTCAGTAAAGTCAGCTGTTTGTCATGCAGGAAATGCAGCTGCAGCCATTTTCCCGTAGCCTGCTGGTATTTAATAAAAAATAGAAGTAATAATATCCCACCCAGCATGTAAAATATTTGACTTAATAGCATTCAGAGGATGGGTGACAGGCATGGCATCTCTTTTATGTGGTTAAATTTTAAAAACTTAGGACAGGGGACGAAAACCACGGAGAAAACAAACACAGAAGTCCCATTGTGTCACCATAGCATTGTGTGTTGACAGTATACAGCGTTCCGCCGGAAGTCCGGCAGCCGCCATTTTGTTGTAGCTCAAAAGACGCCCCCAGCGTCTCACAGAGCGCTGGGCGTGCATCTTTCAAATTGAGCCATTCTGTCTGTTGTCCGGTCGGGAGCCGGCACGGGGCCCCCCGGCCTCGGCCAACATCACGGGTCAGGCTTCCGACACGTATCGGCGGCGTCCGTCAAAACGAGCGCCGCCGGAAGTGGAGCCGCGGCCACCTTGCAGCCACCGGAAGTGGAGCCGCGGCCATCTTTCCGAAGCCAGTGATTGTTAAAATAATAATACACAGCATCCTCAAAAGGGAACATTTGAGAAAGGCATTTAAAAAGCGAGGGGAAGAAGATTTATACATAATAGCTCATAATGCACCAAGAGGGTTGAGGCTCGATTGATACCTCATATATTAAAAATATTGAGAGCCAAAATAGAATTATTTGTTAAAAAATATATATGTTAAAAAATATAAAAGGTTTAAATGAATATATGTCGACATAATTTTTTTTATAAATGGGTATGCCACATAAGGTTAAAAAACGTAGATGACGTGTGCGAACAGATCCACATATAAATATTAAAACAATCTACGTCATCAATATTGGATAGCAAGGAAATGAGGGGGGAAAGGAGAACAGAGGGGGTAAGTGAAGCGAAAAATAAATAAATCGAAATATGAAGTCTTATCGGTCACTTAGAAAACAATTAAGATCAAAATCTATGTTAAGACCTCGAGGAGCAAACGTGTCCAAAGTAAATATCCAGCGAGATTCTAACTGGCTCAATGTTCTAACTTTATGGCCGCCTCGCCAGTGTCTCACATAGGGCTCTATGCCCCAAAATTTAAGATGTGTCGGATCTTTATTGTGGTGGGTGAGAAAATGTCTTGATACACTATGTTTATCAAAACCTTTAAGGATGTTTTGAACATGTTCTTTTATACGCACTCGTAATGCTCTTTTGGTCCGGCCTATGTATTGTAGTCCGCAACTACATTCGAGTGCGTATACAACTCCCTCTGTGTTACAGCAAATAAATTCTTTTATTTCGTATACATCTCCTGTACTGGTTGCAGTAAAGTCTTTCTTCTTCTGGTTCGGTTTATGTGTTCTCAAGCATGCGTAGCATCTCTTGCATGGAAAAAAACCTTTACCAGTGAAAAAGGAGAGGAAGTTATTTTTATTTTTAGGCGGATCAGGCACATTTTTAACAATTTTATCCCTAATAGTAGGTGCCCTTTTGTATACAAACTTTGGAATCGGTGGAAGGACACTCCCCAGTTCTTTGTCAGCCAGTAGTATATTCCAATGGCGTCTAATGACTTTTTCAATGCGTTTATGTTGTATACTGTAATCGAAGATGATGGGCATCAGGTCTTTATGCATTTTTTGTTTAGGCTTATCACTCATAAGAGTCTGTCTATCCATTGTTGCCACTTCTGCAATCTTCTGGTTAATAAAGGAATTATCGTATCCTTTTTGTTTAAACCTTTCTCCCATGTCTTTTGCTTGGGTGAGGAAAATATCTTTGTCAGTACAATTTCGTCTTAGGCGCATTAGTTGCCCTTTTGGAATGTTAAAAAGCCAATTTCTATGATGACAACTTTCAAGCGGGAAGTAGCTATTACGATCCACATTTTTAAAGTGGGTTTTAGACCGGAGTTCATTATTTTCTTGTTCCACCTCTAGGTCTAAGAATGTGATCTTTTTGTTGCCGATTTCCCAAGAGAGTTTAATATTTCTGTCATTGGTATTTAAATCTTGTAGAAAATCTGCTAACGTTTCTTTCTCGCCCCTCCACAGTATGAAGATATCATCAATATATCTTTTATATATGTACAGATCATCAGGAGGTTCGGAAAAGATTTTCCCTTCTTCCCATTGGGCCATGAAAAGCCCAGCTACACTAGGGGCAAATTTTGCCCCCATTGCTACGCCGGTTTTCTGGAAAAAATAATTGCCGCCATACCAGAAATAGCTATTTTTAAGGCAAAAATCCAAACTTTTTACCAGATATTTTCGTTGGATGCAGGGCAACTGGGAGTATTTCCTGAGGCCCCATTTGACTGCTTCGCATGCTTGATGATGTAGTATGATCGTGTATAACGACGATACGTCTGCCGTTGCTAGCCAAAAGGGTCCATCGTCTCTTGGTATATCATCCAGGCATTGTAACATCTGTTTTGGGTCTCTGAGATACGCTCTTGTACTCTGAACTACTGGCTGTAAGTAGAAGTCAATGTATTGCCCCATTCTTGCAGTTAAGGAATCAATTCCATTTACTATAGGTCTGGGCGGTGGATTCGTGCTATCCTTATGTATTTTGGGGAGTGAGTATACAATAGGTGTACGACATGATGTAGGAATCAAATATTGTGCTTCTTTCTTATCCAGGATTCCTCTTTTTAGTCCTAAATGTACAATCTGTTCCAAAGCTTTTCTGCATTTAAACATGGGATTACTCAGAAGGCGGTTGTAGGTGTTGGTATCTCCTAGCATTTGTTCCATGCTCATTTTATACTGTTCCTTGGAAAGTACCACAATGCCACCGCCTTTATCGGCTGGTCGGACTACTAGATCCTTTCTTTTCATCAATTTGCGTATTCCACTCCTAATATGTTTAGGTTCCTCTTGTTTTTTCACTTTCAGGTCCATTAGTTCTCCTGTGACCAATCTTTTGAAGACTTCTACACATTTATTATGTTTCACAGGCGGATTAAAAATAGATTTATTCTTCAAATTGCTATGTCTAATTTCTTCATCTGGATTGGCAGTCCTAGTTTTGTAAGGGTTACTGATCATATACTTTTGAATATTTAATTTCCTTACATATTTTTGAATTCCTATGTATGTCTGGAATTTGTCCAGATTTTTCACTGGTGCGTATTTGAGACCCTTATCTAGGACGCGTCCTAGATAAGGGTCTCAAATACGCACCAGTGAAAAATCTGGACAAATTCCAGACATACATAGGAATTCAAAAATATGTAAGGAAATTAAATATTCAAAAGTATATGATCAGTAACCCTTACAAAACTAGGACTGCCAATCCAGATGAAGAAATTAGACATAGCAATTTGAAGAATAAATCTATTTTTAATCCGCCTGTGAAACATAATAAATGTGTAGAAGTCTTCAAAAGATTGGTCACAGGAGAACTAATGGACCTGAAAGTGAAAAAACAAGAGGAACCTAAACATATTAGGAGTGGAATACGCAAATTGATGAAAAGAAAGGATCTAGTAGTCCGACCAGCCGATAAAGGCGGTGGCATTGTGGTACTTTCCAAGGAACAGTATAAAATGAGCATGGAACAAATGCTAGGAGATACCAACACCTACAACCGCCTTCTGAGTAATCCCATGTTTAAATGCAGAAAAGCTTTGGAACAGATTGTACATTTAGGACTAAAAAGAGGAATCCTGGATAAGAAAGAAGCACAATATTTGATTCCTACATCATGTCGTACACCTATTGTATACTCACTCCCCAAAATACATAAGGATAGCACGAATCCACCGCCCAGACCTATAGTAAATGGAATTGATTCCTTAACTGCAAGAATGGGGCAATACATTGACTTCTACTTACAGCCAGTAGTTCAGAGTACAAGAGCGTATCTCAGAGACCCAAAACAGATGTTACAATGCCTGGATGATATACCAAGAGACGATGGACCCTTTTGGCTAGCAACGGCAGACGTATCGTCGTTATACACGATCATACTACATCATCAAGCATGCGAAGCAGTCAAATGGGGCCTCAGGAAATACTCCCAGTTGCCCTGCATCCAACGAAAATATCTGGTAAAAAGTTTGGATTTTTGCCTTAAAAATAGCTATTTCTGGTATGGCGGCAATTATTTTTTCCAGAAAACCGGCGTAGCAATGGGGGCAAAATTTGCCCCTAGTGTAGCTGGGCTTTTCATGGCCCAATGGGAAGAAGGGAAAATCTTTTCCGAACCTCCTGATGATCTGTACATATATAAAAGATATATTGATGATATCTTCATACTGTGGAGGGGCGAGAAAGAAACGTTAGCAGATTTTCTACAAGATTTAAATACCAATGACAGAAATATTAAACTCTCTTGGGAAATCAGCAACAAAAAGATCACATTCTTAGACCTAGAGGTGGAACAAGAAAATAATGAACTCCGGTCTAAAACCCACTTTAAAAATGTGGATCGTAATAGCTACTTCCCGCTTGAAAGTTGTCATCATAGAAATTGGCTTTTTAACATTCCAAAAGGGCAACTAATGCGCCTAAGATGAAATTGTACAGACAAAGATATTTTCCTCACCCAAGCAAAAGACATGGGAGAAAGGTTTAAACAAAAAGGATACGATAATTCCTTTATTAACCAGAAGATTGCAGAAGTGGCAACAATGGATAGACAGACTCTTATGAGTGATAAGCCTAAACAAAAAATGCATAAAGACCTGATGCCCATCATCTTCGATTACAGTATACAACATAAACGCATTGAAAAAGTCATTAGACGCCATTGGAATATACTACTGGCTGACAAAGAACTGGGGAGTGTCCTTCCACCGATTCCAAAGTTTGTATACAAAAGGGCACCTACTATTAGGGATAAAATTGTTAAAAATGTGCCTGATCCGCCTAAAAATAAAAATAACTTCCTCTCCTTTTTCACTGGTAAAGGTTTTTTTCCATGCAAGAGATGCTACGCATGCTTGAGAACACATAAACCGAACCAGAAGAAGAAAGACTTTACTGCAACCAGTACAGGAGATGTATACGAAATAAAAGAATTTATTTGCTGTAACACAGAGGGAGTTGTATACGCACTCGAATGTAGTTGCGGACTACAATACATAGGCCGGACCAAAAGAGCATTACGAGTGCGTATAAAAGAACATGTTCAAAACATCCTTAAAGGTTTTGATAAACATAGTGTATCAAGACATTTTCTCACCCACCACAATAAAGATCCGACACATCTTAAATTTTGGGGCATAGAGCCCTATGTGAGACACTGGCGAGGCGGCCATAAAGTTAGAACATTGAGCCAGTTAGAATCTCGCTGGATATTTACTTTGGACACGTTTGCTCCTCGAGGTCTTAACATAGATTTTGATCTTAATTGTTTTCTAAGTGACCGATAAGACTTCATATTTCGATTTATTTATTTTTCGCTTCACTTACCCCCTCTGTTCTCCTTTCCCCCCTCATTTCCTTGCTATCCAATATTGATGACGTAGATTGTTTTAATATTTATATGTGGATCTGTTCGCACACGTCATCTACGTTTTTTAACCTTATGTGGCATACCCATTTATAAAAAAAATTATGTCGACATATATTCATTTAAACCTTTTATATTTTTTAACATATATATTTTTTAACAAATAATTCTATTTTGGCTCTCAATATTTTTAATATATGAGGTATCAATCGAGCCTCAACCCTCTTGGTGCATTATGAGCTATTATGTATAAATCTTCTTCCCCTCGCTTTTTAAATGCCTTTCTCAAATGTTCCCTTTTGAGGATGCTGTGTATTATTTTAACAATCACTGGCTTCGGAAAGATGGCCGCAGCTCCACTTCCGGTGGCTGCAAGGTGGCCGCGGCTCCACTTCCGGCGGCGCTCGTTTTGACGGACGCCGCCGATACGTGTCGGAAGCCTGACCCGTGATGTTGGCCGAGGCCGGGGGGCCCCGTGCCGGCTCCCGACCGGACAACAGACAGAATGGCTCAATTTGAAAGATGCACGCCCAGCGCTCTGTGAGACGCTGGGGGCGTCTTTTGAGCTACAACAAAATGGCGGCTGCCGGACTTCCGGCGGAACGCTGTATACTGTCAACACACAATGCTATGGTGACACAATGGGACTTCTGTGTTTGTTTTCTCCGTGGTTTTCGTCCCCTGTCCTAAGTTTTTAAAATTTAACCACATAAAAGAGATGCCATGCCTGTCACCCATCCTCTGAATGCTATTAAGTCAAATATTTTACATGCTGGGTGGGATATTATTACTTCTATTTTTTATTAAATACCAGCAGGCTACGGGAAAATGGCTGCAGCTGCATTTCCTGCATGACAAACAGCTGACTTTACTGACAGCCTACCAAACAAGTCACCCTATATAAGGGATCTCCCCTATGCCTCTCACTACTCCTGAGGAAGTCACATGATAGTGACGAATGCGCATGAGTCCACTGAGAGGTATCGGAGGTGACGTTGGCGACAGATTGCCCCTCTTTTTACATGCTTAATTGTATTTTAGATTATGTGAGTACCCTTGTCTATTATCTATGAGAATTAAAATTTCAAAACGGTATCACACTATCGATGCTTTATTTCTTTGGGGCGAGAAACTGACCAATCTGGGACGAGAAATCCAAGGAGGACCTGCCGTTTTTGGATCAGAGCCCATCGGGATAACCATCTAATGTGGTTGGATCTATATGCTGTTACCTTACAGCAGTAAGGTAAGGGGACATCCTTATTCACCCTAAAAGGATCACTGGATACCCATTCCCCTTCCACTTCATATTGCGGACCCACACTAGCACTTTTGCTTTTTGGACTTTTGAAATTTTATTTATATATTTTTTGCTGATATTGCTCAAGCCTTGTTGATGGACTGTTTATCACCAGTTTATTAGTGTTACCCATCACAGTTATTTGGGAACTTTTTTGCACCACCCATCACTTTATTCATAGTGTATTTCATCACATTAAGAGGAACTTGTGGAGTTATATGATTTGCACCATTATTGTTAACTGATCATTTTATTTTTATGCTGATGCCATTTTGGCTATACCGCTCCTTATCTCAGTTATACAAATTTTCATTTCCTTCCCTGACATTGCAAGTTGCTTTCTTTATCTTCATGGTGGAGAGTTTCGCTATTCGTACATCTAAATTTATGATACTGCTCATAACGGTTTCGGTTTGTAGGACTACTGGATAATTCAGTTAGCCGACATGTGCCTGTCAGATACAATATTAACCATAGCTGCCACTATTTGTATCACATCCTAAATATGTACACCAAAGAACTCAAAAGGAGACTTTACTAAAACCAATAAAGGGACACCGTTTGCGGGCTTTCTTGTGCAACATCCCTTTTGGGACAACAGCCATGCAGACCAATTTGATGCAGCGTGTGGGGTATGGTCCGAGCACTGACAGGCTGACCCCCCACCCCTTTAACCTCTGCAGCAATGCTGGCAGCACTCATACGTCTATTTCCTAAAGACAACATCTGGAAAGACGCCAAGCATGTGCACTCAACGTCTTTGGTCGACCATGGCGAGGCCTATTCAGAGTGGAACTTGTCCAGTTAAACCGCTGTATGGTCTTGGGCACCGTGCTTCAGCTCAGTTTCAGGGTCTTGGCAATCGTATAGCCTAGGCCACCTTGGCACCCCAGATGTTTTGGAGCTACATTTCCCATGATGCTCATGCTCTCTGCAGTGTAGTTGCGCATCGCTCCAGTGTGAATGCCCTTGGGGCTTTCACACTGAAGAAACAGCAGCCGCTGTTTCAGGTCGGTTTGCAGGCACTATTTTTAGCGCAATAGCACCTGCAAACCGCCCCAGTGTGAAAGGGGTCTTAGGGGTGTACTCCCTTTTGTTTCCAGCGGTTTAGACATTAATGGCTGTGTGTCAAAGGTATTTTGGACGGGACAGCAAATGTACACTGTTATACAAGCTGTACACTCACTACTTTACATTGTAGCAAAGTGTCATTTCTTCAGTGTTGTCACATGAAAAGATATAATAAAATATTTAAAAAATATAAGGGGTGTACTTACTTTTGTGACATACTGTACATGTAAAAACTATGTAGGGAGATTGGTTTCATCCCAGTGTATCATTTGAGGCTGTTAACTTTACTGAATATAGGAGTGGGTTTACATTCACTTTACATTTTAAAGACATTTGGGAAGGCAAAAGACTTACAACACTTACTTTATTTCTGGTGTCACAATTTCTGCAGCTAGACTGTCCGCTGGTTCCTGGTTACCTAGAGCCATCAAGCCTGATGATGCAAGTACATAAATCAATATCAAAATACTTAAAAAATAAATAAAAATTCCATTGAAAATGTGAAGTCTATTTGCTTTTAGTAAACCTGATTAACGCAAGGGTTTTCCTATTTCTGCAGTTAGAGCAATGTTTCTCAACTCCAGTCCTCAAGGTGCCCCAACAGGTCATGTTTTCAGGCTTTCCATTATTTTGCACAGGTGATTTGATCAGTTTCACTGCTTTAGTAATTACCACAGCTGTTCCATCTGACGGAAATCCTGAAAACATGACCTGTTGAGGCGCTTTTAGGACTAGAGTTGAGGAACACCGAGTTAGAGCACCACACAGAAAACAGACACAGGTTGTTGGAGTTTTACCTGCCGTGGTAAGCTGACCTTCCTGAGCTTGCACACATCGCAACTCTTCAATAGTTTCCTTCAGAGAATCTCTTTCTGAGCGTAGTCTCTGTGGTAGTAAAAAAAAAAAAAAAATGTATCTATAAAAAAGGGAACTGGTGTAATTTAGGCAACCTCATTTTGCAATAAAGGATTCAAAGCACAGAAAGCTTGAAAAATCTATGATACTTAAAGCACAATGCCAACTTTTGTTGAAAAAAAAATGTATATATATTATGGTTCGACAAATTTGCTTGGAATATAGGAGCCAGCTAAAAAAGTTAGGAGCCAGAAAACGCACCCCGTCCCGACGAGCTTGCGCGCAGAAGCGAACACATACGTGAGCAGCGCCCGCATATGTAAACGTTTTTCAAACCACACATGTGAGGTATCCCCGCGATTGGTAGAGCGAGAGCAATAATTATAGCCAGAGACCTCCTCTGTAACTCAAAACATGCAGCCAATATATTTTTTTAAACGTCGCCTATGAAGATTTTAAAGGGTAAAAGTTTGACGGCATTCCACGAGCGGATGCAATTTTGAAGCGTGACATGTTGGGTATGAATTTACTCGGCGTAACATTATCTTTCATAATATAAAAAAAAAATAAAATGGGGGTAACTTTACTGTTGTCTTACTTTTTAATTTCAAAAAAGTGTAATTTTTTCCCAAAAAAGTGCGCTTGTAAGACTGCTGCGCAAATACAGCGTGACAGAAAGTATTGCAACAATCGCCATTTTATTCTCTAGGGTGTTAGGATAAAAATAAATAAATAAATAAATAAATAAATAAATAAATATATATATATATATATATATATATATATATATATATATATATATATATATAAATAAATGTTTGGGGGTTCAAATTAGAGGGAAGAAGATGGCAGTGAAAATAGTGAAAAATGGCATTAGAATTGTTGTTTAACCACATCCATACCAGCCCATTGTAAAATGACGTCCACAACGGACCTCTAACGATCCGGGTGGACGTCAAATGACGTCCTGGGCTTTGTGGGGGGATATCTGAATGATGCCTGCAGCTAGAGGCATCATTCAGATATCCTTCTCTTGTGCCGGCGATTCTGCACAACGTAAGAACGAACATAGCGGCGGTTCCGCCGCTAGATCGTTCTTACAGGCGGCGGGAGGGGACATCCCCCCCTCCCGCTGCCATCCGGTGCTTCTCCGGGCTCTCCCGTGCCATCGGGGGCCCGGAGAACGAATTGTCCGGCGCTGGCAGGAAGCATAGAGATGACTGGTGACCAGATGGTCACCAGTCATCTCTATGACTGTCGTAGGACCCGGGCGCGATGTGATGACGTCACGCCCGGGTCCCCGTAAGTAAACAAAGCCGCAATTGCGGCTGCTAAGCAACAGTAAGCATGAGATCGGTGAATTTTTTTTCACCGATTTCATGCTTTCCAGACTGGAGGAGAGATGTGGGGTCCCCGCATCTCTCCATAAAGAGGACCTGTCACACACATTCCTATTACAAGGGATGTTTACATTCCTTGTAATAGGAATAAAAGTGATAATAAAAAAAATAAAATAAAAAAAAAAAAGTGTAAAAAAATAAATATGTAAAAAAAAAACTGTCCCCAGTAGCTCGCGCGCAGAAGCCAACGCACACGCAAGTCCCGCCGACATATGTAAACGCCATTTAAACCACATGTGAGGTATCGCCGCGTGCGTTAGAGTGCCAGCAACAATTCTAGCACTAGATCTCCTCTGTAAATCTATTTTTAAGTACCGAAGTTTGGCGCCATTCCATGAGTGTGCGCAATTTTAAAGCGTGACATGTTAGGTATCTATTTACTCGGTGTAACATCATCTTTCATATTTTACAAAAAAATTGGGCTAACTTTACTGTTTTGTTATTTTTTTAATTCATGAAACAATTTTTTTCCCAAAAAAAGGCGTTTGAAAAATTATTGCGCAAATACCGTGAAAGATAAAACGTTTCAATGACCGTTGTTTTATTCCCTAGGGTGTCTGCTAAAAAAACATATATAATGTTTGGGGGTTCTGCGTAATTTTCTAGCAAAAAAATTATGATTTGTACATGTAGGAGAGAAGTGCCAGAATAGGCCTGGTATGGATGTGTGTATAAAAGCCCTGTATGGAAGCGGTTAACTTGTAATGCTTAACTTGTAATATCAACGGCCACCACCAGATGGCGCCAGCTCACACAAGAAAAAAAAATGTTGCCCATGTTCCAAGCCAAGTCGCCAGGACGCCATTTCTAGTCGCCATGGCGACCGGGATTTGTAGAGCCCTGATAGATAGAGATTATAATATTATATATATATATATATAAAAATCACACACACACACCCTGGCCGAATTTATGATTTCTTGGCCATTTTTCAGAGAACATGAATGACACAAAAAACATTTTTCACTCATGGTTAGTGCTTGGCTGAAGCCATTTATTATCAATCAACTGTGTTTACAGTTTTTAAATCATAATCACAACAGAAACTACCCAATGACCCCGATCAAAAGTTTACATACCCCAATTCCTAATACTGTGCATTTACCCCCTTTCACATCAATGACATACCCTGGCGATTTTGGTCTGATAACATGCACACAAGTTGATACAAAGGTTTGAATGGTAATTAAAAAGTAACCACCCTCACTTATGATCTGTTTGCTTGTAATTGGTGTGTGTATATAAAAGGTCAATGAGTTTCTGGACTCCTGACAGACCCTGGCATCTTTCATCCAGCGCTGCACTAACATTTCTGGATTCTGAGTCATGTGGGAAAGCAAAAGAATTGTCTAAGGATCTGCAGGAAAATGTAGTTGAACTGTATAAAACAGGAAAGGCATATAAAAATATATCCAAGGAACTGAGAATGCCAATCAGCAGTGTTCAAACTCTAATCAAGTAGTAGAAAATGAGGGGTTCTGTTGAAACCAAACCACAGACAGGTAGACCAACTAAAATTTCAGCCACAACTGCCAGGAAAAATGTTCGGGATGTAAAGAAAAACCCACAAATTTCAGGTGAAATACAAGACTCCCTGAAAACATGTGCTGTGGCCGTTTCAAGATGCACAATAAGGAGGCACTTGAAGAAAGATGGGCTACATGGTCAAGTCACCAGAAGAAAGCCATTACTATGCAAATGCCACAAAGTTTCCTTCTTACAATACGCCAAACAGACCTTCTGGCACAAAGTCATTTGGAGTGATGAGAAAATTTTGCTTTTTGGCCACAACCATAAACACTACATTTGGAGAGGCGTCAACAAGGCCTATAATGAAAGGTACACCATTCCTACTATGAAACACGGAGGTGGATCGCTGATGTTTTTGGGATGTGTGAGCTACAAAAGGCAATTGATGGCAAGATGAATGCAGTATGTTATCAAAAAATACCGGAGGAACATTTGCATTTATCAGCCAGGAAGCTGCACATGGGACGTACTTGGACATTCCAACATGACAATGATCCAAAACACAAGGCCAAGTCAACCTGTCATTGGCTACAGCAGAATAAAGTGAATGTTCTGGAGTGGCCATCTCAGTCTCCTGATCTCAATATCTATGAACCACTCTGGGGAGATCTCAAAACGTGCAGTTCATGCAAGACAGCCCAAGAATTTACAGGAACTGGAGGCTTTTTGCCATGAGTAAATGGGCAGCTTTACCATCTGAGAAGATAAAGAGCTTTACCCACAAATGACTTCAAGCTGTCATTAATGTTAAAGGAGCCAATACAAAGTATTAATAACTGGGGTATGTAAACTTTTGATCAGGGTCATTTGGGTAGTTTCTGTAGCAATTATGATTTAAAAAGTGTAAGCACAGTTAATAAATGGTTTCAGCCAAACACTATTATTATTATTATTATTAATACTATCTGCCAAGGTATGTAAACTTATATGCACAACTGTATGTACATTATAAAGATTTTAACAAACTTTGTTGCAGATTCCAACCTTTTGTTATTCTGAAGAAATCCATATTTGTTTCTCTGTGCCCCTGTTCTTATTGAGTCTAATGAGTGGTTTCATAATTATCAATCGGCTGTTAACCTGCAGGGCACAAATGAGGAAAGCTGCAGGGTATGCATCCCTTTAGCTGTGATTTCCTCTCTGTGTACAGAACACCTCCAGGTAGCCATATTGCAATGCATTTTTAGAGAATGACAGATGTAGATTGAAAAGAAAAGTACATTTTTAATAACATTCAATTACAATAGGACTTGTGTCGCAATTGTATACTTTATAATTTTTTCTATATGCCATTTTTTTCCCCCACGAAAGTGGAGTTACCCTTTAAAGATGAATGGCACCTAGAAAGGGAAGTTCCTCTTTTCCTGCTACTCCCCTCAGGGAGCAGATACCCAGTTTTGACAGGTAGCTGCTTCCACTCAGATCGCTTAAGCAATTCTACCACACATGAAAAGCAGACATGCTGGACACCAGGGATTCAAAATGTTAGCAAATTCATTGTAGTAGCCAACATACCATGCCACTAGTGCCTTATCTACAAATCTCTACATTAAATAAAAATTAAAGAAAGCAAAATCTTCTAAAAAAACAAAAGGTGTAAAACTATGCAATTCATATAAATACGCAGTGGGGGGCATTACAGGATTTCTTTACATTAAAAAAGCAATAAGGTTACTATAACTTACGTCCTTTTCTTTTTGCAAACTGTCAATTTTTTCTTTCAGCCTCTTGTATTCGAATTCCAGCTTGTCTGCTTTTTTAGATTCCTCTGATAGTCTGGTCTGTAACTCAACAACCTGTTTACAAAGATGTATACATTGCAATTAAGAACAGTATTGGTGCAGCTAGACCCAATAAAAGATGATCGTACAGTGTATACCTGTCTCTTATAGGTTTCCAGCTGACTCCGAGCAGCATTGGCTTTCCTGAGCTCCTCTTCTAGGCCGACTGTGTTCTGCATATACATGGTGTTTTTTTCCTCCAACAGCTTTACTTGCCTTCTTAAATCTCCCAGATCTTCCAGCTTTTTCTTGTAGGACTCAACCTGACTCTCCAACTTGGTAACTTTATCAGAAGAATGCCTGAAAGAATACATAAAGCAAAATGTGCATGCATGATTTTAAGACCAACATTTTTTCTCCCCCGTTGAAAAGATCAGTAACCTCATACAACAGCTGTTGGGAGTACAGTGTTAACAGGAACTTGTCAAAAAATAAAAATATTTGAGGTTTGATAAGCCTCAGATGAAAGCTACCATTCTTTGATTTGCTGCATATTATTAATGAAAGGTGAAGCAAAAGACACTGCAAACTAGTCTGCAAGTTCTAAGTGGACACTAAAAATACAGTACAAGAGTCTCAATATATAATTAAACTTCTTAAAAGAATCTTGCCATGACAAAAATATGGAGGATGCTATTGCAGACCTGTACTTTGGAAAATGTGAGTTGCTTGCCTGCTGTGCTGACCCTCCGACTTCAATACTTTGAGTCCTCTGGCAAAAGTATTTAAATGCGTTCTGACATATGTTCTAAACTTTTTTTTTTTTTTTTTCTGTATCTGCATGCTTGTTCTGGGTCAACAATTCATGTTTTTCTCATGACAAGTTTACTTTAAGTGCTATTTTGCTGGAAGTGTCACTTTCCTTTCACAGATTCATATCAGCTGTGAGCAACTATTTCTCCAAGAAAGCAAGGCAAGATATTTTTGTAGCTGAATTTTCCAATTATTAATTTATCCTACATTAGGGAAGTTTATTCTGGGTAGCATAACACCATGATTTGCCACTGCCATACCTCAATAATTGGGTGCAGCTAAAAAAAGTTGATGAGAAAACCTGCCAGGTTCCAAACAAGCTTAAAATGTCAAACTTGGCTGGAGCTAACCTTGTGCTTTTTCCATGCAGGAAAAATCAGCAGGTTTGCTTTATGATCGCCCCCACAGCAGCACATATTCCACTTTCCTTCGCTCCCCTGTTTCTCCAATTACTCTACTTGATGGGACAGTCTCCCTGTCCACCCCTCTTACACCATAAATGACAATGCTGGGGTAATCACCAAGCACCAGAGTCACATGCTCATCCAAACCTTTGGCATCTAGTATTTTTTTGCTCCTGGTGGCTGAACCGAATGACAAGGGAGCGAAAGAAAGGCAAGTATGTGCTGCTGGGGAAGGAGGCATTAAAGTGCAAGTTCTCCTTTACAGAAAATCTGTAAGGTGAACTTACACTGCACCCTCTCCCCATCCCACCCCGATCCTGCTGACCTTGAGTCCCGCGATCTCCCATTGTGACACATCGTATCGCCGCTTTACCAATCCAGGGATTTGAAATCCCTGTGGCTTTCTCTTCTCCCCTGCTGACAGAAAGGGCTATGTGGGGTTCCGATTGGTTGGCACCATCCATGTGACGGCGCTCACCAATTAGAGTGCCTCCTATACGTATCTTTACAACTGACTGACTCGTAAGCTTAAAGCAGATAAAACTCGTAACTATAAGCCAAAAACATCAAGAGTCCCTTATCAGGGGCAAGCACACCACCACTGCTGGGATAACAGCTACTCATGTAAGGGTTTAAAAAAAATAAAAAATAAAATGCTCGTTTATAGATGTTTTAGGACCAGAGAATGCTGCATTTAAAAATGAATAGAGGTGGTTTAATATATGAGATACACACATGAATAAAAAAGTGTGTGCGTGTCACACACTGATATCTATCTATCGCTATCTATCTATACATACATACATACATACATACACACACACACACACACATAGATATATATACCTATTTCTATCCATCTATCTGTGTGTGAGCTGCACATTTGGGATCTCCCCAGAGTGGCCCAATGATATTGAGGCCAGGAGACTGAGTTGGTCACTCCAGAACCTTCACTGTATTCTGCTGTAGCCAATGACAGATCGACTTGGCCTTTTGTTTTGGAACATTGTCATGTCAGAATGTCCATGTTTCTCCCATGCGCAGCTTTCTGGCTGATAAATGCAAATGTTCCTCTTCAAATGTAGTATTTATGGTGGTGGCTCAATTTTGGTCTCATCACTCCAAATGACTTTGTGCCAGAAGGTTTGAGACTTGTCTCTGTGCTGTTTGGCGTATTGTAAGCGGTATACATTGTGGCATTGTGAAAAATTTTCCTGGCAGTTGTGGCTGAAATTTTAGTAGGAATGGTGTACCTTTCATCATAGGCCTTGTTGACGCCTCTCCAAATGTAGTGTTTATGGTTGTGGCCAAAAAGCTCAATTTTGGTCTCGTCACTCCAAATGACTTTGTGCCAGAAGGTCTGAGGCTTGTCTCTGGGCTGTTTGGTGTATTGCAAGAAGGAAACTTTGTGGCATTTGAGTAGTAATAGCTTTCTTCTGGCGACTCGACCACGTAGCCCATCTTTCTTCAAGTGCTTCCTTTTTGTGCATCTTGAAACAGCCACACCACAAGTTTTCAGAGAGTCCTGTATTTCACAAAGTTATTTGTGGGTTTTTCTTTGCATCCCAAACAATTTTCCTGGCAGTTGTGGCTGAAATTTTAGTTGGTCTATCTGAACGTGGTTTGGTTTCAACAGAACCCCCTCATTTTCCACTTCTTGATTAGAGAGTTTGAACACTGCTGATTGGCATTCTCAGTTCCTTGGATATCTTTTTATATCCCTTTCCTGTTTTATACAGTTCAACTACATTTTCCTGCAGATCCTTTGTCAATTCTTTTGCTTTCCCACATGACTCAGAATCCAGAAACGTCAGTGCAGCACTGGATGGAAGATGTAAGGGTCTGTCAGGAGTCCAGAAACTCATTGACCTTTCACACACACACACACACACACACACACTAATTACAAGTGAGGATGGTTACCTTTAATTACCATTCAAACCCGTTTGTGTCAACATGTGTGCAGGCTATCAAGCCAAAATCACCAGGGTATGTAAACTTTTGAAACTTATGTAATTTTATAGCTCTCTATCACACATGCATACATTATAATACAGTTATCCCTTATGTTAACATTTTAAATTGATATGATATACAGTAATACATGATAATAAAATGTTATGTACCGAAGCACATCCATTTCATCTTTCAATGACTGTGCCTCATCTGCAAGTGTGGTCAAGTCTTCATTTTGTTGTCTTAGTTCTGCAATCTCCTTCTCCAACTCTTCACAGCGTATCCTGTAATCATCTTTGGATGCTTCAAGCCTATAAAACAAAGCATTCTTCATAAACAATTTGTAGAATATTAAAGACCAACAGCTTTTGACATCTTAATACCCATTTTGTATATTACCCACTTGTGTACCTACTACAGTATATAAACATCATGGACGTCCTCTACAGATGAACATATTAAAATGTACAAACACACTATTGTAGCTCATGTTACTTCAGATAAATATCTATATATTTGGCATAAAGATTTCCCATTTAATCCTTAACTGGTTTTAATTAACCCACTCCTCTACTGCCACTTCCCGCCTTATTATTTTACATATTTTAAAGTAAATTTTTAATATTAGTTTTTACGGTTAGTAAGCATATTTATATTTGCTTTATATATCTGCTCCATGCTTTGTACATGCAACCCGATTTAAATTTTGTGAGAAACCAGACAAGTAGCAGAATAAAATAACAAGATTTATCTGCAGTAACACTAGTGTGTTTAAACCAAAAAACGAAAACTAGGCTAGGTGCACATTAGGCTGCAAGGTAAAACGCAGTACTTTACGGTGCAGGAAAATGCGAGTGTCAACTCCAGCAGAGAGTGGTACAATGTGCATTTCAGCGCAGCACATTGCTTGTTTATTTTTAAACTTTGTGTCCCATAGTGATGCATCATTTCATGTTATTGCACAGCTGCATTGCCAGTGCGTTGATATATAGGGGGTCATGTAGTACGCTGCAAAAAATTACAGACATGCTGAATTTTTCCACACTGCACCACACATTACAATAGCGTAATGGCATGAAGGGGGGAACGAAGAAAGCAATGGTTTTCTATGGGTCCTAGCAGTGACCTAAATGTATCCACTGTAGAAAAAAAAAACACAGGTCCCTACTAGGGATGAGCACGATGTTCGAGTGGAACGTAAGTTCCACTCGAACAGCGGGTGTTCGCTGAATAGCAAACAATTTGGGGTGTTCGCGGCAAATTCGAAAGCCGCGGAATACCCTTTAAAAAAGTCTAAAGGAGAAAGCAGAAGTGCTAATTTAAAGGTTAATATGCAAGTTATTGTCATAAAAAAGTGTTTGGGGACCTGGGTCCTGCCCCAGGGGACATGTATCAATGCTAGAAAAGTTTTAAAATAGTTTTTTTAGTAGAAGTGATTTTAACCACTTCAAAACCGCACGCCGTCATATGACGTCCAAAAAGGGGATCTCTTATCCCGGGTGGACGTCATATGACGTCCAGTACTTTGGGCGGTGATATCTGAATGATGCCTGCACCTAGAGACATCATTCAGATATCATTTGTTCCGGCGGCGATCCCGCGCACCATAAGAACGATCATAGCAGCGGTTCTGCTGCTTGATCATTCCTATAGGCGGCGGGAGGGGACATCGCCCCACCTCCCGCCACCATCCGGTGCTTCTCTGGTGTTATCGGGATCTCGGAGAGATGATCGCCGTCCGCTGGATGGGAGGCTTAGAGATGACTGGTGACCAGATGGTCACCAGTCATCTCTAGGACCATCGGAGGCCCGGGCGCGATGTGATGACGTCACGCCCGGGTACCTGTAAGTAAACAAACCACAATTGCGGCCAGTAAGAATGAGATCTGTAAAAAAAAAAAAAATAACAATCTCATTCTTTCCAGCCTGGAGGAGAGATGTGGGGTCTTATTGACCCCGCATCTCTCCTTAAAGAGGACCTGTCACACACTATTCCTATTACAAGGGATGTTTACATTCCCTGTAATAAGAATAAAAGCGATCGAAAAAAAAGTGTAACAAATAAATAAGTAAAACAAATAAATAGAAAAAAAAATTAAAAAAGCCCCTGTCCCCGGTAGCTCACGCTCAGAAGCGAACGCACACGCAAGTCCCGCCCATGTATGTAAACGTCGTTCAAACCACACGTGAGGTGTCGCCACGTGCGTTAGAGCATGTGCAACAATTCTAGCACTAGACCTCCTCCAACTCTAAACTGTAAAAATTTTAAAGCGTCGCCTATGGAGATTTTTAAGTAACGAAGTTTGGCGCAATTCCATGAGTGTGCGCAATTTTAAAGCATGACATGTTAGGTATCTATTTACTCGGCGTAACATCATCTTTCATATTTTACAAAAAAATTGGGCTAACTTTACTGTTTTGTTATTTAATTCATGAAACCATTTTCTTTTTATAAAAAAAAGGCGTTTGAAAAATGATTGCGCAAATACCGTGCAAGATAAAAAGTTGCAATGACCGCCATTTTATTCCCTAGGACGTCTGCTAAAAAAACATATATAATGTTTGGGGGCTCTTAGTAATTTTCTAGCAAAAGAATGAGGATTTGTACATGTAGGAGAGAAGTGCCAGAATAGGCCTGGTATGGAGGTGTGTATTAAAGCCCTGTATTGAAGTGGTTAATAATGCTTTAAGTGAAACAATAAAAGCCAAATGTTCCTTAAAATTTCGTACCTGGGGGGGTGTCTATAGTATGCCTGTAAAGTTGTGCGTTTTTCCTGTGTTTAGCAGTAATAGAGTGGCTGGGGCCAATGTATGTGCCCGACCGGTTTCGTCTGCCAAGACTTCCTTGTGCCCCAGTGGAAGTCTTAGCAGACGAAACCGGTCGGGCACATACATTGGCCCCAGCCACTCTATTACTGAGCAAACTTTTTTCATGTTCCATATCATGTGGATGTCCTTTCATTGGGGTTAAATTCCTGTGTATTGGATTTTTATGAAATAAAATGTTATCAGCTTTTTTTTTTTACACTATGAGGAGGTGTTCTCCTTTTTCCTTTTTTTCCCTCCTATGCTCTGAACATACTATGTTCAGTAGAGGCTCAATATTGTCCCATTTCATCACGGCAAGTGGACCTGGATCGGTTACCTCGATGTTTGATGATACAAACATTCACCACAAAGGATCTTCACCCTGCTGCAGAGCGAGAAGTTTGGCAACAGATCTCTAGACCAGCCTTTGGCTGTACATGCCTGCACGATCCACCGCCTTACGGAGAGTTGGGTCCACCAGATTTGGTAAGAGTACCCATCTTATTTCTTTAATCGGATTGGTGATTATATCCTTGATGGTGAATCATCTGCGTTGATGTTGAGGGAACCATTCTACGTTCTCCATATTTTAATCTGAGGTCTCTATATCATCACTTAGACAGTTTTTTCTTTTGATTTGTCCCAACAACACCATACCTATTGTACTTTTATATAAGACCAATGGGCCTTGCACCTCATTTTTAGGTACAATAAGATTTTATTAAGAAGAACAATTTTTGACAGAAATAAAATAATACATGAACCGACTACCCAACATTGGGCGGGCCGATCCTCAGAATAATAAGCATAAACATTCCACATCATGAAATCCTGTATGAACAAACTTTGCTACGCAGTAATAGTAGTTGTACAAGCATCAGTGCCTCGTGGTACTCTGCAACTATCAAGGACTTCCCCCGACCCGGGCGCCCCTCTGGAAACCTGCTGCGCCCAAGGCCAGGTGGAAGTGAAGAGAGAAACTAGTTATGGCAGAAATGCGAACAGTAGGGAGATAGCAACAAGTCCATACAACACACACGGTCTGTAGCGGGCCAATGAACTTGCAGAATGCAAAAGAGATAATCTTGGCCAGACTAAGTCGGTCTGTGGAAGATGACAGAAAAGCCAGAAAAGATAGAGGAGGGATAGATCAGGTAGAAGAAAAAGCAGAGGAAAAGAGAGTAAGGAGGAGATAGGGAAAGGAAAGGGGGGGGGGGGGAGACGGCGTGCTCGGGCTCCCCGTGCCGTGCATCTATCAAATGTTCTCAAGTTCTCCTAAGGCGCCAACGGTGGCAGAGCATTCAAGCTGGGTGGCAATCTATTTTTGAGCTTGTCTGAGGAGTACCATTTACACCTTATTTTTGATGGATATATTGTTTTGATATTTTCACTTCACTAAGAATTCCTATCATATTGGGATTTCGTTTTTTCTTTTATTTTTTGGCGCTGCACTTTGTTTCTGTATTTTTTTTAATAAAGGACTTGTCCCAAGCCGTCTCCTGTTTTTTTTACAATTTTTTATGAAATGGTAGGGGTTCAATGCACTCAGTTACCAATTCACATAGGGGGTGGGGCCCACAGACCCCCACAACCACCGGGAAAGGGTTGTGGGGGATGAGGCCCTTGTCCCCATCAACATGGGGACATGGTACTTTGGGGTCCAGACCCCAAAGCATCCTCCCCATGTTGAGGGCATGTGACCTGGTATGGTTCAGGAGGGGGGCGCTCTCGTGTCCCCCCTCTTTTCTTGCGGCTTGCCAGGTTGCGTGCTCGGATAAGGGTCTGGTAAGAATTTATGTGGGGGGGGGGACACCATTTTTTTATTTCTGTGCGTGATTTCCGTTAAAACCCATACCAGACCTGAAGGGTCTGGTATGGACTTTGAGGGAGAACCCCCTACGCCATTTTTTTTGTAAATTGTTTGGGGTTCCCCTTAATATTCATGCCAGGCCCAAAGGGGCTAGTAATGGACTGGGGGGGGGGGTTAACCCATGCAGTTTTTTCCAATGACTTATCTGTATTGCCGGGACCCGACAATTCATTATAGCCGAGAGTAGATTTAAATTACTTTTTTTCCCCCTCATTTTGTGCAGGGACTGTTCTAAACACGGGAAAAGGTTCGAAAAAAAGAATATATCACTTTTATTGTTTCACATTAAGCATTATTAAAATCACTGCTCCCGAAAAAAAACTGCAGTTTTTAAAACTTTTTTTTTGCATTGGGGCAGGACCCGGGTCCCCAAACACTTTTTAGCACAATAACTTGCATATTAAGCTTTAAAATTATCACTTTTGATTTTTCACATTCGTGTCCCATAGACTTTAACAGCGTATGTGCGTTCAAACAAATGTTTTGCCTGTTCGCATGTTCTCCTGCGAACCAGGGGGGGGGGGGCATTTTGCTCATCCCAAGTCCCTAGACATAGTGTGGACAAGCCTTTAAATTGTCAAAACTGGGAAACTATTTTCTCTTTTTTTTTTTAAAGTAAAGATTTTTATTAACAACTTACAAAGCAATGACAGTTCAAAGGGTAAATCTTTGCACCATAGCACAAGTTACAGCAGGGAGAGGGGAAGGGAGGGAAAAAAGGGAGGGAAAAAAGGGAGGGGGGGGGGGGAAAGGGAGGGAGGGGGGAGGGCGGAAGCCCAGGGCAACCCATCAGAACCATTCAGCCACAGCATTCAGGGAGGATGAAGTCAAGGGGCAGGCGTCAACCCAACTCGACCAGATTTTGTCGTCAAATTTTGCTGGACAATTTCTGCTCCCATATGCGATTTTGTACAACGGCAACACCCTGCTAATCGCAGTCTGCAAATAGGATTTTGTAGAAAGCTCCAACCCCAACCAGCGCAGCAAGATTTCCCTCCTAGCATAGAATAAGGCGAAGGTGATGCATAATTTGACATATCTGTCACCCTCCATGCCTCCCAAGTAGCTGAGCAAAAACAAGCGAGGATCGAATGGTATTGCAACTCCACACAACTCCGTCAGGGTCTCTGCCGCCTCCAACTATTTTCTCTTTAAAGAGCATACCATCAAAAAAACATTTCCCTACAAATGATTTGTACTGCCTGGTGCAAACTCCCACTTTCAGTTATAGGTAGGATAAATTTAATCAAGATGGTATGGGGCCCCCAACTCTTATATATCATGCATAATTCCCCTCAGTGGATTCCTCGTAAGTGGTTCACTCGGATAGATACCTTATTTAGATCTTTAATTTGGAGAAAAAAGGCTGCTCGTATTCGGCTTTCCACATTGCAATATGGTAAAGATCTGCGAGGAGCTGCAGTCCCTAACCCCAAATTCTATTTCCTGGCTTCTCAGTTGCAGCATTTCAGTGGAATGGGGTGTATCAATGCGCGCGATTCTACCGACATTCTGTTACGTATGGGGTCTCGGAATGCTTCGGTCCTGGCATGCTTGGAGGCGGGGTTTCCGCACCTGCCACAAGCTACGCTTACAGTGGTTCTCCTTAAGTAACTGTGGTCTATGGTAAGGTCTAATTTGCGTGTTTCGGGATTTATGGCGGAGACTCCTCTATGGGACAATCCCAATTTAGCGTTTTAGTGTTTTTTTTTTTCTCTCAGCACATACCTCTTGTACAGGACACCGGGGGTGGGTCCTGGACGGGTGCTATACGGCACCACTGTTTGGACTATGGTCCATTTAAATAGAGGTAGAAGGTTCAGGGGGTCACCCAAAAGTGGGTGAAAAGTTCCAGGCAGGCGCTAATTCAGAGAGGACTGGCTCGCAGTCTTCTCTATCTTAATAAAGTAGTTTGGGGCCTGGAATTTTGGAGGCTCCAAAGTGTTATTTGGGTGGGATGGAGCCTCCACTCCTAAACCCTGGAAGCCAGCGCACAAGGGGTTAAAATCTCACAGACAACCACCCATTAAAGCAGGAAGTGATGCTGGAGGGAGTGAGTGAGTTGGGAGAGTGCACCTGTGAGGACAAGATGGAAGTCTGCTAGCTGCTCAGAGAGGACTTTTGAGTAGTTTGGAAGTGAAGCTGTGTCTGCAGGGAAGGTCTGGAGGACTTCTTACTAAAAACGTATGTGCCTTTCTTTTGGTTGTCTTTTCTGAAGAAAGACTTTTTCCTAATTTATGCTGGAAACAAGCAGGACTTTTGTTGTGACGTTTTGGATGCTGAAGAAAAGCTTTATTTTTGTTTTGTTTGGTCACCAATAAAGACCCTTTGCTTTACTGACACGGTTTTACGCACTTGTCTCGCGGAGCTTAAAGACCCCCAAAGTTTACACTCTTAATTTTGACCTCACGCCAATCCCGCGGGAGTGGGCGTTCCCAAGCACTGCCTGTGATTGACAGGCTTCCGAACGGCGCATGCTGTGAGTCACAGGTTGCCGACAGAACCCGAACGTCGGTGCGCAGGCGCCGTATAGCCGCACCGACGTTCGGGTTTTTTCGGCAACCTGTGACGCGCAGTATGCGCCGTTCGGAAGCCTGTCAATCACAGGCGGTGCTTGGGAACGCCCACTCCCGCGGGATTGCCGTGAGGTCAAAATCGTGATCAAGAGGTATGTGCTGAGAAAAAAACAGCGGCATTCTGTCGGTAGGATGGCGCGGCACCGTGTGATATCAGAAATTGTTTGGAGGGTGAACCTCCACTTTAAGCTGGACGGACAGTTTCCTGTCATGGGAACGGTCTGGTATTTACATTATTGCTCGGCTTTATCATCAGAATACAATTAAATCGTTTCAGGACTTGCAGGATAAATTTAATCTCCCTAGACATCAATTCTTTAGATACTTGCAGCTCCGGCACGCATTACAGGCTCAGGGTCAGATTTCTGTTCTCCAATTGTCTAATCATCATTTGATAAAAGACACATTTTTCGGTAAGGATAAGAAAGGCCTAATATCCCAGATCTACTCTACTCTATTATCGACAATACAAGACTCAGCAACTCTACTGTGTAGGAGAGGGTGGACAGAGGACCTGGGAGTTATTAATGGCGAAACGTGGGACACATGTCTGCAAACTGGTCCTCTTACTTCAGTTTCGCAGTCTCATAGGCTGTCACACCTGTTTTTGCTACATAGGGTCTACCGCACGCCCAACTGTTCCGATGGGGAAGGAGGGATTCTTCTTTGTCCCAAACACTGTGGAGAAGAGGGTTCGCTTATACACCTGATGTGGCGCTGCACCGGTTCTGGGGTACTGTTACGGAGGTTATTTCCTCTGTGTTCCAAGTTAGGGTCCCATTGGACCCCCTAATATGCGTACTGGGTGCAGTAGATGAAGAACTTTACCCTCATCCGGTTAATATAGCTGTGATCCGACTTTTATACCTAGCAAGAAAATTGATAGCTAGACTCTGGTTGTCTCTGCATGTCCCTACCAAGAAACAATGGATTGAACAGGTTAACTTCATCCTTATAAAAGAGCACCATACATAGCGGCATAGAAATGCAGCCCGAAAATGTAACCTCATTTGGCAGCCCTGGCTAGAGACCCCTGGACTTGCACCTCCGAGACTGGTTTTGACTCGGTTGTTGCAGGTCTTCTTTTCTCTCATCACCTTCCAGGACGGCACCCGAGAGATGATGGCTCCTCCCCACAGGAAACACAATCACTTAACAATTTAAAAGTCCCCACCCTTCCCCTTGATCCTCAGTATTGATTGTGTTTCTCCGAACACATCGTCACGTTTGTTTTGTTTGAAAACCTAGAGACCGGGGAGGGTCGAAGGTACCCCTGTTGAGACAGGTCTTAGGGAGGCCGGGGAGGGCTGAACTAACCTGTAGGCCTTCGGGTCTAACTCACAGGTCGCCCCAGGCGTGCACCAGCGCTCTGAGCTGCGGGGAGGCTTGCCATCGCTAAGGTGCAGAAGAAACGCCGCCATTTGAAGAGCTCTCTCTTCCCGGGTACTGCTTCCTACTTTTGGAAACATGGCGCTCCAAGCCTCTCTGAGTGAAGGTGGGCTTTTGCCTCACAGCGCAACCCGGAAGGGACGCCGGAGAGAAGCATGGCGGTGGAAGGGTCGGCTTGCGGATAGCCCTTACAAGAGGTACCGACAGCCGGGGACCCAGCCAAACCTCCTCATGGACAGGAGGAGATGAAGGCAAATGTGACTGCAGGCAGATCCAGGTCGGGGCGCAGTGAGTACATTCCCCCTTGGAAAGGGAGGAGGAAAGGGAGTGAGAGTCCTGGTCTTCAGGGTCTGAGTCTCTGGGGCCAGCCAGCCAGCACAGGACTGGTTTTTACTTCTCACCCTTTCACCTCCCCAGTACAAACCTGCAGTCCTGGGGGAGGACAAAGTAATATTATGTATATCTCTTGTCTTGCAAAAACCCCCCAGCGGATCCCAGGAGACCCCAAATAAACAGTCTCCTACCGCTACAGGGCATAGCTCCTCATAACTTGGCAGAGAAAGGAAAGACTTTCCATGAAGCCGCCAGGCAGTCCGTAACTTAAGGTCTGACATAGAGGAGCTTATCCCTAGAGAAGACATATCCTCCCAAGAAGGCCTCGTCCGAACGGAACCTAGTGCCCTTCCCCCGCCCTCACAGTCATTCCCTCTAGTCCAGGTTGAGGAAGCTTAAGGAGGACAGGGAGGATATGGTAAGCCAAGCTAAACAGGAGCCATTCACCCTAGAGGGTCTGGTTGGACTCCTGCAGGCAAATACAGGCCTCTGAGGAGATTATAAAATCCCTAGAATAATCTCATAAAAGGGGGCTGAGCAAGGCTCAATCCAGTTTGGGCCAGCCTGCCATGAATCTGACAGGCAGATCACAAGGGTGCAGTTAGGTTTTTTAGCCAAAAAAACTGACCGCCTAAACTCTTAGGATAGGCCCAACAGGGGGCATACTAGTGGGTTTATTACCCTTGTGGGGGTTGTTTATTGGTTACAATATCTCCCAAGTTCCAACCGATCACTTCCTCCTTACACTGCTGGTATATCTGTCAGTGTGTTAGAGTTAATCTAAACCTCTTGTGGCTCAGGCAACAAACCATTTAGGTGGTGTGAGAAGCATAAAATGCTAGCCTGCAACCCTTAATTGGGAGTTTCTCTGGTACAAACCCCTGTGTTAAAACTATGAAAATCAGCCATACAGGTGTCTGATTGCCTCCAGCCTGAGACTATGGTCACCTCTTCATGAGAGACCTAATTGATTTCTGAGTCTGTGCTCGTTAAGACCTTAAAGGCTTGGACTAGCTCCCACCTGTGTGTGGACCAGCTACACCTACTCAGACCTTTGCAATAGCAGAATAGCAGCTACCACTATTGTGGTATAGTCACACACCTCGGATTTCCAGTATTTGGAACTACCATGTTCCTTCACTGGGATGAAGGATCAATATCTGAAACTCAGGTTATGCTAGGATAGAGCGTTGGTCTGTCCGCACATCAGAAATGCACAACATGGGTTTATCTTGGGTCATTTCTGAGATATATGTGTGTGTGTGTGTATGTATATATATATATATATATATATATATATATATATATATATATATATATATATTTGTGTGTGTATATATGTAGACTGATGATCAAGGGATATCTTATGACTCACCAGAAATGCCTAAAATTGATTAGATAACGGTACTCTGTTCCTTATCAAACGCATAACACTGAATGGTGGTGACGCCTCTATGCTATATTCGCACACTATTGTTATTCAGAAACATACCACATTGAGTTACTGTCGGTGTAATTTCTGTCGGATACATGCATGTATATTATTGCTTATCAGAGAAGCATGACATTGATTTGTCGGTGACACCTCTATTATATAAACCGCACACTATGGTTATTCAGAAATATACCACATTGAGTTACTGTCGGTGTAATTTCTGTCGGATACAGGAATGTATATTATTGCTTATCAGAGAAGCATGACATTGATTTGTCGGTGACACCTCTATTATATAAACCGCACACTATGGTTATTCAGAAACATACCACACTGAGTTACTGTTGGTAAAAATTTCTGGAGGTTACATGTTGGTACACTATTACTTATCAGAAACGCATGACGCTGAGTTACTGATAGCGACACTTCTGCTGGGTATATGACTATGCAATTTTGCTGATTAGAAACGCATAGCATTGTATTATTGTTAAGGATATTTATAAATTCAGATATGCACTGCTTTAAGGGTCCTTTTTTGCTAGTGACATTTCTGTTGATTAGATGACCCGACAAGGTTGCATTAAGTAACACATTGGGTTGCTGACAACATGCTGTTGGTCATATAAACTTTCCAAGTTTTTTTTTTTTTCTAATCAAAATAATGCACAACTGGTATTGTGGGTTCATGACGGTATACTGTTACTATCCAGAAACGCACAGCATTGAGTGTTCTTGCTAGTGACGTTTCTATCAGGTATATGACTGTGGGTGTTGGAATACACAATGTTACTGTCTGTAACATTTCGGTCCCTTGTCCTATACCCTATTGTTTATCTGAAGTATGCTAATACCACTCTCTGCTAGTTATGACTGCAGGGAGTATAACACCAGCAATACACGGTTGAGGCCGCATATGTCCTTTTGGTCATACTGGCCATGCGACTGTTTGTTTTTTTCTATGATCATCAGAGATATACTATAGGTGCTAGTATTATTTTCTGTTGATTGGAAGACCGTACTGCGGTCAGTCAGGAATAGACAACACTATAGTGGTTCTTGTCCTCCTGTCCTGAATCTATTACCTTGGGTCGCTGCACATAAATAAAACACAGCAGTAGAAGGTGTCTGTGTCCTCTGCGTTGTTTATTACTCAAAAAAAAAAAAAAAAAAAAAAACTCCAGATTGGCTAGTGGCCTCTCTGTTGGATACAGGACCTATAAACCTATTAAGCATCAGAAGCTCACACTTGGAGCTTCTGTCCTTTCTCTGGGCTTAGGTTATATGGTATCTTACTACATATGAGAAATACACACCTAAGGTTGGTTGTGTCTTCTCTATTCTACAGGTGTCTGTATATCAGAAAACACAGCAGTGGAGGCTGGGGGTGTTTATCTGTCTTTCCATATTAAGTCTGAGCTTGCTGTCCTTCGGAGATACAAGATCTAGGACCTGTATATCTGGGACATTTTGGTCACTTCATTTCGGTCACTTTATTTCAGACCTTATTTTCCATTCACATGGAAGGAACAGGATTTCTGATTGCGGGCCTTTACTTCTAGGCATGCCAGAGACATTCCCTAGACCTGAACCCAGTAGGGTTATAGAACACTGGAAGGAGGTCATAAAATCACCTAGTAGGTTCTTTTTAGTAGGAAAGGGGTTACGCTGTTAGGGGCTGTTTGCCTAAAAAATTCAGCATCAGGATTCTTTCTGACTGGTTCTCCCGATCCGATCCGAGCTTTATAGCTCAGTGTATGTCCTTCATGTCACCCCCTTGGACGAACTGGATATGAATAACCAATATTCATCTTTTACTCCTACTATGGCATTGGTCCCTTGTGGTAGGGATCTGCTTAACTTAACACTCCTTGGTGCGTGGAGTGGATCATGACCTCAAACACTGGATTTTTACAGAATACTGTATTCTGTTGGCGTGTGGCACTCATGGGTTTACCCTGAGATTATAGGGTAAAATGTATCTGCATATTATACGCGGGGGGCGGTGAAAAGTTTTCTTTCCCCGACACCTTTGTTCTTTTCTGTTATATACCAATGAATGCAGTGGTTACTCGCAATTTCGTAACAGGCTCCTTTCTGCGTAGTTTAATGATCGACTCGCAGGGTTATAAGGAGCCTAGGGTATATAGAACAATCTCACATCTGACATGTCGGTATTCAGATGGGAAGGAACCCAGAAATGGGGAATGACCAGGATGGGACCTGCTTGTCAACCGGCTTGCAGAGCAGCTGTTTTTGTCCGGTCTAGCAGTGTACGTTGGAGACAGGAGTTTGTCCACACGTATTGGTGGACGCACGAACGAGCCACGCCAAGGCATCCTGTGGTCCAGACACTGACCAATAAGTGTCCTCGCTATAAAGTCACATGCATTCCAATGAATGGAGGTGGACAGGTGGACTAAAGGGAGTGCAGGAGCACACCAAACGCCCTGCTTGGTCACATACCTGTCCAGTCATTTGAGTGAAGGGAATAGACTTCCCTTAATCTAGTATCCTTGAGTGGGTTTATTTCCCTGTTTCACCAGGACTATGGCAAACAAAAAAGGGGGACCCACAAGGAGTGTACGTCGGGAGACCCTGTTTCTTTCTAAACCATTCTCCTGTACAGACTAGTGGCTTAAAACCACATGTTGTTTTTTTCTGGGTTGGTCAAAGTAGGTCTTTGTTTCACAGAACAAATCTCTGACTAAACTTTGGATGGTCTTATGCAGCTTTGCAGACACTATCAACCACGATGGCTAGAATATTGGCTCAGCCAACCTTTCTATCCTAAAGAATACTCAAGCTCTCAGAATTTTTTTCTTTAAGAGCACGTGCCACCTAGACTCTGCATCCAAAGAGGAGACAGGAGCATAGGTGGAGCAGACCTGCAGGTCATTTTCATGATCCAGCTAGGATACCCTCATCACACACTAGGAAGTGGAAGTGGTGAAATAAAATTAGATTCTGACATCTAGCAAAAGACCTTGCAGGCAAGGGTCCCACCCTAAAGTAGGCCTGTTGGTTACTCGTCTATCCTCTCGGGTGCCGTCCTGGAAGGTGATGAGAGAAAACGGACGTTACTTACCGGTAACGGTGTTTCTATGAACCTTCCAGGACGGCAGGCCTACTTCCCGCCCTATGTGGAGGGAAAAGATAAGCTAAACGCTAGGTGGTAAGTACCTATACGGAACAATGTCCCTTGTGAACCAGTTCAGGACTACTCTAATTCATACTGAGGATCAAGGGGAAGGGTGGGGACTTTTAAATTGTTAAGTGATTGTGTTTCCTGTGGGGAGGAGCCATCATCTCTCGGGTGCCGTCCTGGAAGGTTCATAGAAACACCGTTACCGGTAAGTAACGTCCGTTTTTCTATACAGTAGCTGGTGTTAGCGTAGTTTGAATCGTATATTGTATAAGAATCATATTCTGGGCATGGGAATGTACTTGATGTTGAGAAATGGTCTTGACTGTGTGGGCAGACTGTGGGGTTGTGGGATTGAGTTGTGGCCCGCTTGTATAGTTGTGATGGGTGGGAGACTATTCCTGCCCGCCCAGCACTGTCTTAAAAAAAAAAAAAAAAAATGTTTTCTTTCTTTATTGATGTAGTGTGTCATGTTTATAATTTTGGTGCCAATACTGTATCGTGCAGGATGTACTTATGCTCTTTTGTTATTATTTGTGACTTTCCTGAAAATGGCCTGTACTTTGTTTTTTTTTGTATGTTTGTGGCACAATAAACAATTTCCTGATTTAAAAACAAACAAACAAACACACACACACACACACACACACACACACACACACACACTTCCCTAAAAACAGTTCCACTCCATACCCAGAAACTAGAACCTGGCTTTTGTTCATTTAAAAAAAACCCTGTTGCCAGACGACTTAATTCAACAAAAATCATCCCAAAAGAATGTGTGTATTTAAAGTACGACTATCAAATACCTGTAACAGCCTCCCTTGCGTAGACATCTAAAATCTGCTAAACAACTGCTGGAAACCACTATCTTGGATGTGATATCAGCAGCCAGAGAGTAAAGTGACACTCCACAGTAATGCCCTTTGCTCCTCCGCTGGCTGCTACATGAAATGTTATGTAGGCAGTTTAGAAAGGGGTGGAGGAGCTGGGCCAGTACAGGCAGCAATTAGATACTCCCAGAAGAGAGGACTATGACATGCAAGGGGGGGAGAAAGATGAGCTAAGGAATGGACTTTACTTGAGCAGCCAAGTTTTCTAGCAACAATTTTTTTTTTAAGTTGGTGATATGGCAAACATATTACCAGATTATTAGGCAATAATACAATTAACAATTCTGAATAAAGAATCGTGCAAATCTGAAGAGAACAGTTTGATGAGAATACATATCAGAGGTTGATCTGTGCAGCACAAAGTCAGATTTGCAGTACTCACTATACAGTGCTGTCATTTAATTTTGCTTTATAAACCACTGCACCGAGTTGGAACAAGCCTGCAGGTGATACACTAACACTGCAAATGCAAATTTTCTTGTCATTTAGACTATATGTGCAATTTTCAAAGCTTTTATCAGCTAATGAGACTTTCCCAACACCTTTGCATATAATGTCCCACACTTGTGAAGCAATCATACTGCAGACATGCAAAATTCGAATTAATCTTTAAACCTAATGTGTAGTCTTGTCATGAGCAGGGCCCTCCTACTACTCCTGCAATGAACGGTACTGTAATTGTACTGTCCCACTTTATATTGTGAGGCACTGCGTAAACTGTTGTCACTATATAAATACTGACTACTACTACATGGCGGCCGGTGGAATTTTTTATTTTTTTTGGGGGGGGGGGGGGGGCATACTGTTTGTAAGCCACCGATACGGTCACGACTTCCCATGCTTGTGCAGCGGGCCCCCATTCCACTGCTCTCCAGAGCGACGGCGGCTTCCGTTTCCTCCACCTTCTTAGCGGCCAATCGGGAGTCCTCTTTTTTCGGGCAATCAGAAAACTGGTCTCACACCCACTTCTGATTGGCCAGATTCAGGATCAGTGTTACAACAGCGAATATTCATTCGCTGTTGTAACACTTGGGTGGGCTCATGGCGCAATGCTCTGCACCACGAGCCACCCTATTTTGAAGCATATTAGAGCCTATGGCTCTAATCAGGTGCTTAAAAAAAAACACCCCGACATTCTAAAAGGAGTCACACTTCCAAATAGGGGGTGGCCGCAGCTGCCATGGATAGATTCATGCTGCATGAATCTATCAATTATTCATATAGGGGGTGGACGGGCGGCCACTGCTACCAATAGCCAATTTTTATTGTATCATTACTAAAAGTTCATGTGTGATCATTTTATTCTATGGTCTAGACACAGGGAGCTCAAAACTACAGCCCTCCAGCGGTCGTAGAACTACACGTTCCATGAGGAATAGTAAAAAAAAAACTGACATTCACAGACATGACTAGGCGTGATGGGAATTGTAGTTCCTGAACAACTGGAGGGCCATAGTTTGATGACCCCTGGCTAGAGCTATTCAATGTAAAAACAAATTCTGACAAAAAGGCACAAAATGTTACAGTATTATGCAATGCAAGATATTTTTGCTAAACAAAAGATGAAACTGGAAAAGAAAGCACTAGGAAATGAAATACCTAAATGTTTCCTCTTGCAGCTGCTCAAGTTGTGTTTGAAGCTGTAAATGTCGCCTTCCAGCTGGGCTGTTGGGATCTTCTAATGAGTCAGACTGGTTCAAGCGTTCCATAAGAACCTGGTTCTCAGCAAGCAAGCTGCTTTTCTCTTCCTGGAGGCCTGCAACCTAAAACAAAGCAATACAACTCATAACTGTTCAGAGGCACTTTCCCATAAAATTTGATACATGCCAGCCACGCACAGCAAGTGTATCAGCGTAACATTTTCCTGGCTCACATTAAAATAACCAAAAATCCATAATCATATTAATTACTATATTAAAACAAACAATATCCTGAAATGCCACAGTTAGGGCTCACTGACACCAGTGTGCACATATTAAGGTGCACAGAAAGCACACTGCTGTGTGCCATGATGCATTGTTAAAAACGCATTGTGTTCACTTTCCCTTTTCCCCTAGCTGTAGGTTTTGCACTGCGAGGTGCATTGAATATGCTGTGCAAAAATAAAACATCCCACATTTTTTAGTGCACACCAATGCAGGGAGAACAGAAGACACAGGACATAACAGCCTTATTCTTGCATTTGGACTGAGTTGGCAAATTGTGCCCAACACAACAGGTGTGAACAAGCCCCGAAAAGCGAAATCCGGTAAATGTAAAATAAAATGTAATAATAATAAATTATTATTATTATGTTGCTTGGAAGCTAGTTTACTAAGATTGGAGAGCCTAGATCATCTGCTTTATCTCAAGGAAAGTACCTATTCTTATAGTTATGGTACTTTTCTTCAAACACTACACCAGTTTAGCTCCGCTACTTGAAAGTCACTACAATAGAAATAGATTGCATGACTTCCAACAAGAACATTTTATGGACAGTTGTGCTCAAAAGTTTGCATACCCTGGCAGAAATCATGAAATTTTGGCATCGATATTGAAAATATGACTGACCATGACAAAAAAAAAAGTCTTTCATTTAAGGATGTTTTGGGTGTGTGAGCTCTAAAAAGGCATGGGGAACCATGTGAAAATTGATGGCAAGATGAATGCAGCATGTTATCAGAAAATACTGGCAGACAATTTGCATTCTTCTACATGAAAGCTGTGCATGGGGCGCTCTTGGACTTCTCAGCATGACAATGACTCAAAACACAAGGCCAAGTTGCCCCTCCAGTGGATACAGCAGAAAAAGGAGAAGGTTTTGGAGTGGCCATCCTACAGTCACCTGGCCTTAATATCATCGAGTCACTCTGAGATCTCAAACCTGTGGTTCATGCATGACAACCAAATACCCAAGCGACCAGCTGACACGTCCGCTGGCTGGCCGGAAACCCCCGACTGAAGCTGGAATCGGCTCCGATCTAGTAACCCAGAAGTGATGTCATGTCACCACTTCCGGTTTCCTCGGCTGTCAATGGCACAAAAAAAAAAAAAAAAAAAAGTGTACCACCTGTCATTGCCCATTACTGTTCACAAGGGATATTTACATCTCTCGCGACAGTAATAAAAATTATCAGATTTTTTTTTTTTAAGAAACAGTGTAAAAAAAAAATAAACACACACTAAAAATGCAAAGCGCACCTTCCTGCCCAGGACAATTTTTAGCTTTCAGCGCTGTTGCACTTTTAATGATAATTGCGCGGTCATGCAACACTGTACTCAAACTAAATTTGTATAATTTTCTTCCCACAAATAGAGCTTTCTTTTGGTGGTATTTTATCACACCTGGTGTTTTTAATTTTTGCTCTATAAAACGAAAAGACAGACAAAAAAAAAAAATATATATCTAAAAAAGAATTATGGGTACTGATGAGCTACTGACAGGCATTACTGAGTGGCACCGATTAGCATTTTGATGGGGCACCGATTGGCACTGGCATCCATTACGGGACAGGCTGGCAGCTGATGGGCACCTTTTGATGGGGGCTGTGCCGATTATCAGCACAAAGCCCTCGTCTTACAAGGAAAGCCGCCGATCGGCTCTCTCTGTCAGCGTGAACCGAGGAGAGCCGTTTACCGCCACTTCTTGGTTCACGCAATGATCAGCTGTGATTGGTCACAGCTGATCACGTGGTAAGAAGCCTCTGTCAGACCACGATCAAAGTTGCAGTGTGTCAAACTGACACAAAGCACCTCCAATCGCTGCGCATCCCGGCTCTGTTATCCTGATCATGTCATATGACGACCTGCTGCCGCTGTCATTATATGGTGGGAGGCAAGTGGTTAACTTGCAAGCAACAAAATGTCAGAAATAGGCCCAAGCATGAAAGAGTTAAGAATGTTTTCTTCTAGGATTGTGCAATTCTGTTATCTACAGCAGGGATATGCAATTAGCGGACCTCAAGCTGTTGCAAAACTACAAGTTCCATCATGCCTCTGGGTGTCATGCTTGTGGCTGTCAGTCTTGTTATGCCTCATGGGACTTGTAGTTCTGCAACAGCTGGATGTCCGCTAATTGCATATCCCTGATCTACAGTGTTACCGAATACAAATCCTATAAGAAATAAAGAAATGTCTCTTGCCTGCTCACTCAGATTCTTTAAAACTGGTACACACACTGTATATTACCAATTCTCCAAGGGGATGCCAATTTTTGAGCACAACTATTAACAGCTGTCAAAAGGCACATGTTGACTGTTTTTTGTTTACTTCAAAATGGGTTTTGCATTCCATGACAAGTCTATGGCCGTGCAAAACCCACTTGAAGCAGGTCAAACGTGCCTGTCAAAAGGTATTTTGCATGTTCCCAGAGGAAAACAGATGTCAAACTGTTTTTACTGAAACAAGATCAAAGTCCGTCAACACAGGCCCTCGGACAGGAGTTCTTGTAATTTTGGAAAATGCGGTGACACTCATTGCGCCGAAAAAAATAAAAGAAAAAAGAACTTTCTGCAAAACACAAGCATTGTGGTTTGAACAGGTCATGTAGAAAGCAACCTTTTTAGATGTGCCCTTGCAGTGATGGGAATTTATCCAGTGCAGAAAAATGACAGTTACTTCAAAACAATTAAGCATTACAGCAGAACTCAACCCATTAGTGTAATGGTTTCACAAAACTGTTACATTCAAGGCACATCATGAATAACCACTTTCACAGTTGCTTGACTGAACTGACAAGCCATCAAAGGGTTGGTGTCAATACTGATCACATGTGAAGTACCATGGCAATTTCAGACCAAACCGAGGCCAAGATGTCAGCTTCCTTGGCTATAAAGGAGAGGAGGGTTAAGCTCTGATATACAAGCGCTGCTGCTGAATCAAAGTATTATGGACTCTATCCCATGTTCGCTTGAACAAGCCCGTTTTCGCCCAAAAAAATAATTGTATATTAAACCTTTGAAAAAGTTTACTAAAGCCGATTTTTAGTTTTTTTTGTTTTAACAGAGTAAGAAATATTAACCAAAAGGTGCTTTTTTATTGAAAACTACAGCTGAAGCAGGGGGAAATCTCAGTTCTATTGCCGATTCCATAATATAATCGAAATTAGCCAACAAGGAGATTAAGACTCTCTTATAGCCAATAAATTAGTAGAAGATTCAACTGACAGCATTTATGAAAACCCAAAACATCTGAGAGATCGGTCCATTTTGTTATAAAAATTAAGCCCTGCCCAACTAACTTTGCAGCTTTACATAACGAATATTGAACCATGTAGACGCAGGCTTTTACGTATTGTGCATTGCAAAGAAGCACAAAACAGCATGCTTTTGTTCTGTAGTCCTCTTCATACATTATTGCTCATGATAAAGTGCAATATACTTACGATGTGTATTTCTGTAAAATACTGGCAGTCATTTAGGTATTAAAAAGTATTATTAGTAGTTCTAATTAAAATAAAACAGTCAGTGCATATGCAAACCAAAGCAACATTGTGTTAGTAGGTATAGATGCTGTGGGGTGAACATTCACAATTTACCCTTTCTTCTAGATCATTACATTCATATCTCAGTTTAGCTCGCTCCTCCTGGATATAGTACACCTTCAGATCCACAGGAAGCAAAGTAAAAGAGTAATTAACTAGATTTTCATCAGTGCAACCACAAAATAAACTGAGGCATTTCTGCGTACAGTTAAAAAAATAAATAAAATAAAAAATATATATTTTTTTATTATACCTTTCTACAACTTTTGTAGAACAATGAATACAGTGCATCTGGAAAAGTATTCATAGCGCTTCACTTTATCCACATTTTGTTATGTTACAGCCTTATTCCAAAATGGATTAAATGAATAATTTTTCTCCAAAATTCTACAAACAATACCCCATAATGACAACGTGAAAGAAGTTTGTTTGAAATCTTTGCAAATTTATTAAACGATAAAAAAAAAAAAAAAAGTTACAGTACATAAAGTATTCACAGCCTTTGCCATGACACTCAAAATTAAGCTCAGGTGCATCCTGTTTCCACTGATCATCATTGTGATGTTTCTACAACCTGATTGGAGTCCCCCTGTGCTAAATTCAGTTGATTGGACAGGATTTGGAAAGGCAGTGCAAAGCCAAGCCATGAATGCAAAGAATTGTCTGTAGACCTGCAAGACAAGATGGTATAGAGGCACAGATCTGGGAAAGTGTACAGAAAAATGTTCTGCAGCATTGAAGGTCCCAATGAGCACAGTGGCCTCCATCATCCGTAAATGGAAGAAGTTTGGAACCACCAGGACGCTTCCTAGAGCAGGCTGCTTGGCCAAACTGAGCAGTAGTGGAAAGGCCTTAGAGGGGTGACCAAGAACCTGGTGGTCACTCTGACAAGCTCCAACGTTTCTCTGTTGAGAGAGGAAAACCTTCCAGAAGAACAACCATCTCTGCAGCTCAGGCCTGTACGGCAGAGTGGCCAGACAGAAGCCACTCCTCAGTAAAAAGGCACATGACAGCCCAGAGTTCGCCAAAAGGCACCTGAAGGACTTTCAGATGAGAAACAAAATGCTCCATCACCTGGCCAATACCATCCCTACAGTGAAGCATGGTGATGGCAGAATCAAGCTGTGGGGATGTTTTTTCAGCCTCGGGAACTGGGAGACTAGTCAGGATCGAGGGAAAGATGAATGCCATCTAAAAAGAGACATCCTTGATGAAAGCCTGCTCCAGAGCGCCCTGAGACTGGGATGAAGGTTCATCTTCCAACAGAACAACCCTAACCACATAGCCAAGATAACAAAGGAGTGGCTACGGGACAACTCTGTGAATATCCTTAAGTTGCCCAGCCAGAGCCCAGAGATCTGAAAATGGCTGTTCACCAACGCTCCCCATCCAATCTGATGGAGTTTGAGAGGTCCTGCAAAAATAATTGTGCCGAACTTGTAGCATCATACTCAAAAAGACTTGAGGCTCTAATTGGTGCTTCAACAAAGTATTGAGAAAAGGCTGTGAATACTTATGTAAATGTGTTTTTTTAATTTTTTAGGCCTCTTGCACACGATACTCCCGTTTGACTTTATTTTTTGTATGTATGTATGTATGTATGTATGTATGTATGTATGTATGCATTTGCGTGCAATTGGGCGAAAACTTATTCTCGCATTCTCGTTTTTCATAATATGTAAATGAGCATTTGTGTGCATGTGGCATACATTTCTGACCAAAAAGCAGATTTTTCTATATTATTTTTGTACTGAAGAATGCACGGCGCTTGTTTATACACCTGTGCATAGGCACATTTCAATTAATGGGCTGCATTTTAGCTTGGTAAAAAAAAAAACAAAAAAAAAACACTGTACTGACCTTTTTTAAGCTGCAGTGTACAAGAGGCCTAAAAAATTTGCAAATATTTCAAACAAAACTTCTTTCACATTGCCATTAAGGAGTATTGTTTATAGAGTTTTGAGGAAAATAATGAATGCAATTCATTTTGGAATACTGCAACACAACAAAATGTGGAAAACGAAGCGCTGTCAATATTTTTCCGGATGTACTGTATATATATATATATATATATATATATATATATATATATATATATATATATATATATATATATATATATATATATATATATATATATATATATATATATATATATACACATATACATAGTTTAAGTTATGATATAAAAAAAATTGTGCTTGCATATGTTATTTTAAATGAGTGGCTGCACACTGATCTCCTGACTGTGCTTTACTATATTTATCCATGAGGGCAAAAACAATTATTTTTAGAATAGAGTAACAGAACTTGGTTAATGCCCAACCTTAAAGTGGTAGTAAACTACATATTTTAAACTTGTACCTACAGTAAGGCTTACCTGTAGGTACAGTGTGCGTCTCCTAAACTTGTGGAGTTTAGAAGATATTCACACTTGAAGAAGCTGGTCATGTCACTGGCTTGTGCACACTGCGCACCAAGTGTGCTGTCAATTCAGAGCGCTGTGCTGCAAGACGGATGTCGGGAAGAAGACAGAGTGAAGATGGAAGCACTGACAATGGTGACAGCACATTATGGCTTAAACTGCCAAGAGGCCCACGTTAAATTTTTTATTGCAGGAGTTTACTACCACTTTAAGTAGGTTATACACGGACGCCCCCTACACACGAGCAGTTTTCCAGTCGGGAAAAAAAGCTGATGGTTTTTCCCCAACAAGCCTGCCTTTTCATACATGTCACACAAAAGTTTGGTGAACTTTTGACTGCCAAGAACGCAGTGACATAAAAGACTACGATGAGCCAAGAAGATTACGTTTCTATGCTTCTGACCATACGTCGATGTGTTTCCAAGTACGCGTGTTTTTTTTCCCCGTCAGAAAAGCATACAGACAAACGTTTTTTCCCGCTAGGATTTTTTCCCTGACGGGGAAAAAAAAAAAAAAAAGAGATCATGCTCTTTTTTTTCCCGGCAGTTTTCCTGTGGGAAAAAGTTGGATGGAGCATACACACGGTCGGGATTCCCGGCAAAAAGCTCTCGTCGCAGTTTTTCTGATGGGAAAACCGGTCGTGTGTACAGGGCAATATAGTTTGTTTTCATTCAACTAGCAGGTTGGGGAAAAAAAAAAAAACACTGACAGATCCCTGAATCTGCACAAGTGTTGAGGATGCAGGGACCTCCCCCGCCGTGCTATTGTATTCCGACAGCCTGACTTCCCCACCCTCATCAGTAGGACCGTTTTACAAAAGCCATTCGTCAGCCGACTTCTGTTAAACAGAGAGCATTATACATGTACCGAAATTGGTCCAGTTCTTGCTGTACCAGCCACATTTTGATACGTGTATAGCCAGCTTTAGTGCTTCTGCAGGTGGTCTTTAAAGAGAGCACCTGAGCACATCCTGCACTGGGCAATACAAAGCAACTAATTACAGCATGTTTTTGGGTATTTTGCACTTTGCTTGGCAAAACAGATAAGGACACGTATACAAGGAGGGGCCACTGCTCATGTGTTGGATCAGATGAACCCTCCAAGTACGATGGGGGTTGCTGCCCTGGTTGCAGCCTGATGTAGGCAGGATTCCTATGGTCTCTTACAAGGCCATTTACACAATATATTTTTGGAGACTGCCAGGAATCTGTATACAAGAAGCTAGTGGGCATTTCATCCCACCAGACATGTCATTTAACATTCAGAAAAAATGTTACAATCATCATCATGTGCAAATATAGTGAAGTAGCCAGAAAGCATTTGTACATGAATACTAACCTGCATGTCTAGTTCATGGCACCGCTGGGCAATTTCTTCTTTCGCTGCCAAGGCATCATTGAGCTCTTCAGTAATCTTCTTTAACTATTTATAAAGAATCATCCATTAGTCAAGAGTAGACATGTGGGACAGTTATGAGTCATGTTCAAGTAGCCGGTATCCTTTGGTGTGAAAAAGAGAGGGTTACCTGTCGGTCAAGTTCAGCATAAGCATCTGTTCCTATTGACACTGGAGTTTCTTTGCTCATTAGCTGCAAAAGAGGTCAAAGAGGGTTAAAGAACAACAGGCTCCAAAGTGTTAAAGACGTTCTCTTTCCCTAATCTCACAAATGAATTCACAGCAGCATGTTCCATTGGCTCACATTCACATGACATACATTTTAGGAAAACAAGAAGGAATTGCATAAATTATTGAAGTAGCAGCATGTAGCTAATATGGGAAGGCGAGAGTTTAGCCAGGGCTCTGCCCTCATGGGCCCAGAATTAGAATACATGCAGAAAGAACAAGTAAAGCATTTCCAAAGTCTGGTACCATTTACAGTGTAGGAGAAAGAAATGACTGGTTGCCAGGGGCAAAACAAATTCATTTCAGATACTCTTCATACTCAAAACCCAGTGTAGGGTCTTTTTAACAGTCATAATGATGAAAAACTATGCAACTTTGATGCTAGTACAAAAATTGCCAATTTTGCCAATTTATTACCTTTCAATAACCATAAAAAATAAATAAAAAAAAACACTCTGCCTATAACAACCAGTAACCCTGTAATTTTGGTATAGTGCCAGAGAAACAAATGGCATGTTTAATCTGGTTACGCCAATGCAAATACTTTTAAATTTCCTCAGGTTTTTAATGAGTCGGAAGGGCAGCAAACATTAAATGTTTTGTTTTTTCTATGCATTAGAACAAAAATGAAGTGCACAATTATACAGTACTGTCCATTTAAAATGTGACTGAAAAATACCAATGTGTGCTTTAGTGTTCTAAATAAATTCTGCATGGAAAATATTGGCACACGCAACCACTCTGTTACTTTCCCAATGGACTCAACTTAAACAGTGGGACCTGGTTACCATAGGTCCATACTGCACCTTTCCCCTAAGAGGATATACTGTATTTAATAGCACCACTTTGTCATTTCCACTAAACAGTAGGTCCTATTAGTGCCTCTTCCCTGTAAAGGGTGGCTGCAATGCCACCATTCCTTCTCTTCCACACCGCACGGATATATTCTCTAAAAACAAAAGAACACTGAAGGAGATAGAGGCAAGCACTGGATGAGTTTTTTTTATGTGTACAGGCTTTGGGTACCTTTTAATGTGATTTTATCCTAAATAAACATTTTAAATAAATAAAGTTTCATTTATACATTTTGGAGCATACATCTGTGCCTACATGGAGGAGCCTGATTGGGAAGGGGTGCTAATAGGACCTACTGTGCAATGGAGGAGACAAGGTGGTGCTATTACACATAAAACCTTAAAAGATAAAAGGTGCAGTGTGGACCTAGGGTAACTGGGTCCCCACCATTTAAAGGCCAAGTTCACCTTTAAAAAAATAAAACAAAAAATAGAATATATAAAAGATTGAGCACTGAAGAGCAGACTGCATATTTATTGGTCAAATTTGAAAGGGGAGGTACTGTAAACTCTTTATTTTTATGGTGTGATGGCACTGATAGATATATGCTATTTACGAAGGTTATTTGTTTAGGAGTATATATTATGTTTGTGGTAGAAAAGCACATAAAGTGCTGGCACAGCTCACATTTTGAGTTCATATATTTTTGGGCTTTTTATATTGCCACTATTTTCTTCACAGTACACAGATGGCAATTCTCATTTTCTCACACAGGTTAGAATAAATAAATAACTATTCATTCTGTAGCAAAAAAAATATAAAAAATAAAAATAAAAAATTACCTCTTGGATTGCAGTCATCACCATATGTTGCACAGATTCCTCCATCATCATGATGGTCTGGATATACTCTAAAAGTAGAATATTCACACTTGAATTAAAAAAAACAAAAAGAACTAGACCAAATTAAAGCTGAACTCCAGGTATGGTTTAGATTGCATAGTCACATCTCAGACCAGTGTAAATATACATATTTTATATCTATGGGCAGAGATGTTGTTAGAATCATTGGCCCCCTCTCCAAAAATATCAGAACAATACTTTCATAAAAAAATACATTAAAATTATTAGCCGGTACAAGCACAACATAAAACGGACAACATGCCTGCTATATCAAAAAGATAAAACTGTATAAAAGTTATGAAAAAGCTCTGTGTGGATGAGGTCTTGGGGCGCTGTGGTCTGTACAGTGTAATTTTTTATTTATTTTTTATGGAGCTGGAGCTGTATGCAGGCAGCCCATGTTATGCCATGGGGATGCAGGTCCTAATTTGACAGGCGTGAGTAGAAGGTGTACAGTCCTGAGAACAGACCGTGTACATTTAGGCCACTCAAACGCACATCTTCCAAAATAGGGCCTGCGGCTGTGTTCATACAGTCACTGCGTTCCTAAAGAATAACAGGCATCTCTAGCTGTACAAACAAACCACTCATTCAGTCACACTGCATGGGCTAGAGCACCCATGTGAATAAGCTCTTAGTATTTTTATTTTTTTTACTCCTTGGCGTCATCTGTACATTAATCTGCAGCCTCTCTGAACTGAGGGGCCGCATATTTTGCTGCTTATTCACCTATGCCGAGAGTGTGCACACTCCCAGCACAGTTACCGTCACCGAACCGAAAGCTCCTGGACGCTCATTGCGATTGGGCATTTCCGGACCACGAGACTGCCAAGCACGGCGGTCATGTGATCTAAGGACGCACCTGCCACCCAGAGTCATAAACCTTTTAAAGGGCCAGGAGGTGCCAGCGCTAAGAGGTTATTTTTATTTTATGTTTTTATAACGTTAGGGGAAGCTCTGGAGAAATTTAAAAGGGGTCTAAAGAGACCCCTGATGTCTCATTTTTGAGACAGATCAGTATGGAGGACACAGATGACTAATCATTTCCCTGCAGCCTAAGCTGCACTGCAGATGAACAAGCATGTGTTCAGGCCGTGTCTGTGTCCGCTCTGCATCAGTGGAGCAGACATGGACAAGCCATCTGCCTGCTCAGCAGACAGATTGCCCCGCTGAGCAGGCCGACTCCAACAAAGTCCACCCTACGTGTAAGGGGCCTACAGCATAAAAAGCTGTTAACTATGCTTCAGTTATGAATAAACGCAGTGAGTAATCAGTACCTGCAACAACGGTTTTGTATGTAGGTGCCTCCCGATGGGCGAGTTTACGTTTATGTGTGTGCACATTTGTGGGGGGAGGGTTTTAAGTGCTTGAGATATATGTATGTATGTATGTATGTATGTATGTATGTATGTATGTATGTATGTATGTATGTATGTATGTATGTATATATATATATATATATATATATATATATAAAAAACACACACACACACACACACACACACACACACACACACAATGTTTTTCCCTTCTGTCAAGGAATCATTTTTAAAGACATGTTCTCTTTAATGAGAACTCAGAGGACTTTTAGACCTTCCACTGAAGTAAATGGAGCACAGTATCCAATTCCATTAGCTTCATCTTTGGCTGCGGAGACCAGGGAAAGTGAAATTAGATACCAGAAGTGATGTTTTACACGTCACTTTCAGGTCCATTCTAGCAACAGGAGATCAGCAAACGCATGTGGTGTCGGGATTTTCATTAGAAAGCCGACCCAGCTTGTGGAGTGTATAGTATGTGTAAAAAAAAAAAAAAACCCCTGCTGGCACCTCTAAAATATTTGGCAGTGGTATTAAAAAGGGTTAAGCTTGTTCCGTTCATTTGGCTGCAACAAATACGCTCTTAAAACCTTTTTTTTTTGTGCATGTTAAAAACATCATGGCTGCCAGTGCAGAAACGCGTTTTAAAAATGCTTGCTGCCAAGATGGTTCACGGTCTTTAACACGTTTTATGTAATTTGATCCAGAACAAATATGCAGATCAGTAAAGTCTGAAAAAATGTACAGGTCCCCATCTGCATTTTTTCCCAGGTCTGCGACTTAAGGCTTTTGTTCACACCATGTTTGTTAAGCTGTGTTAATTCCCCCCCATATTTTGTTTGACTTGTTTTATTATGTCTATTTACATGTTAAAACCAAAACAAAATTTTTCTTTTTGAAAAGTAAAAATTGGTCTGGTCAATAACAGGTAAAGTAAAGGCACAGTATCTCTGAGGTATGAACTATGGCGGGTGGTAACAAACACGTGTACATTTCTCCAAATTTGCACAACTCAGCTGATGAAATAGTTACTATGAAATTTGAAACAAATCCTAGTTAAACCCTGAACAGGTACAATCCAATCTGGATGTATCAAGGTCAAAGTCTAGGTCTTTTAACATGCAATACAAGCATACACCAAGTATAACAGGCACCACAGAAAAAAAAAAAAAAAAACGAAAAACGAAAGAAATGCTAAATAATAAAAAAAAAAAAAACGCTAAAAAAAAAAAAAAAAAAAAAAAAAAACACACAATACTTGGCACAAATGTGGTTTTATGAAATGCTCTGAAAACCTCAAAAAATAATTACCTTGCTTTTGCTCGCATTTTACTGCACAGCCTAAAATTAGTTGCAACACTCTTCCAAGTTCCGAGGCATCCGAGTGTTCTCCAACCAAAGTGACATCTGGAAGTGCGAAATCATTGATCTGATGTCCCAAAATCTATAAACAGTACACATTAAACTTCTATTATTAAGGTGACAGTCTTCAATCAAACATGTCATTTAACCAGTCCTTTCATAAAAATGTAATTACAACGAATCCATTCATAACACAGAAGGCACAGCAAAGTGTTTTGGGTTTGGCTGCCAAATGAACATTGCTTTAGAATTGTCTTTACCTAGCATTAAATGATAAATTGCTGTTATTATAGCTCCAAATATGATAAGAGTCTTAGCTGTTTGAAAGTCAGCAGACTAAAGCCTGGATTATCCGACAGGAATTGTGTGAAGACCGTTTGTATGCTCCATCGGACAATTGTTGTCGGATTTTCCCGTGGACAAATGTTGGATAGCATGCTTTAAAATTGTCCACCAACAATTGTGTGTTGTTGGATTATCCGATTGTGTGTACACAAGTCCAAACACGCATGCTCAGAAGCAATGCTCACCATAGCACAACATTAGCAGACGTTGCCCGAAAAGTGGCGCTAAAGAGCTGAAAAAACATAGTTTTGTGTTTGTTGGCCGACAATTCTTTTCCGTTTGTATGCAAGACAAGTTTATGGCCAACGCCCTTCAGACAAATGTCATACGCTTTGTCCGCAGAAAATCCGATCGTGTGTATGGGGCTTAAGAGGTACAGAATATATGGAGTATGTATGTCAGGGACGTCTTTAATGTTGATTGGACCCTGGGCAAAAAATGTTTGCTCCCCACCTGCTCTAAGACATACAATAAATATCAGTTAGACTCTAAATCAGTTTACTGTATCGGATCAGGCAGTGATTGCCAGAGGTTACAACATATCATTACCACTAACTGACTGGTTGCTAAAGATTACAGCACACACTACAGCTCACCGGTTAGTTGCTAAAGGTTACAGCACATGATTTCTTCTTGTTGATTGGTTGCTAGAGATTACTGTACAGTAATACTGCTCACTGATTGGTTGCTAATAGTTACAGCACATCTCTTTACTGCAGAGGGGCATGATATAGATATGAATGCCACCGGCCTCAGCTATTTACATGTAAATGCTCCTGTTATTTACATATGAATAACGGTTATTTACATGTAAACACAGGGTTTGCAGGCGAGTCATCTGTACACAATAGGGCAGAGCTGGGCAGCTTTAATAATAACAGCACTTCACACTGAGATATCGGGACACAGGACTAAACTTCAAAGGACAAGGGAATTTAAACTGGGATATCTGGCAAGTATGAGGCAGCTTTGGGCCCCACAACGACAGGGCCCAGGGCAGCTGTCCCTTTAGCCCCGCCTTAAAGACGGCCCTGATGTAATTTCCTGCTTGTGTAAGTGGTTCAGTAAATTTCCCAGGAGTCTGCACTCTGTTACAAGTCAGATTTTAGGCATCCTCTGCAACTCTCAAAGGGATTGAGAATAGGTTCACCTTTGGAACATGTTACACCCTAAATATGGATGCAGTATGTAACATGTTCAAGCTGTGTGCGGCTCCTCCTGCACAATTGTATTATTCATTCACAGGGATCTGTAAATAAACTGCAAACTGCGGCAGATGGACTAGTTGTTTCAATAGACTTGCACGCCGATCAGCGCATCCGTAGTTGAGCAGTTAACCCATGCAGTGCGGGGAAAAAATAACGAACTATGCTAGAAGGCACCAGGAGAAAGAACCACACGTGACTGAACAATGCTATGATCATGCCAGTTGCATTGCATCTTCTAGGTTGTCAAAAACGTTATCTCAGCAGGTTACAGTATAATATTCAGCTATAGATCATCCGTAATTTTTGTAAAACGTGTTGGCAACAAACTACAGCAATTAAGTTAGTAAAAAAAAAAAAATTGAATACGAAAGAAAAATAAGTTTAACCCCTTCCCGCTGGCCAATATGCATTTATGTGGCCTCACTTAAAGCGGAGTTCCACCCTAAAATGGAAGATCCGCTCATGTGAATTCTCCCACCCTCCGGTGCCACAATTGGTACCCTTCAGGGGGAGGGGGGTGACAGGATACCCGTCTTTGAAAGGTCCTTTACCACTTCCAGGACCACTAGGAGAGCGGAGCCTCGCGAATGCGCAGTAGGGTTCAAGGCGTGAAGCCGAAAGGCTACATTGCCAGGTTCCCTCACCCGCAATGGCGGCGGCAGCACCCGACATATGATAGAAACATCAGCTGCGGGTGCAGACATCGCTGGACTCCAGGACAGGTAAGTGTCCCATTATGAAACGCCAGCAGCTGCAGTATCTGTAGCTGCTGGTTTTTAATTATTTATTTTTTGGGTGGAACACCGCTTGAAGTAGGTCTTTTTCCATGGGGCCGCATATAGGCGCAACTTTCTGTGCTGAGAGCACACCAGACATTGAGCTCTCAACACAGCGATGGGGCTATTGCAGAGAACGTCGGGTTTCGCACTAATGATCAGGACCCAGGACTCCCGGGGGTTCTGGATCATCTGATCGCTGTGATAGCCTAACTATTACAGTGATCAGTCAGTGTGAGCACACCCTTGTTTTTACTACCACTCCTATCTTTCTCTTCTTGCAGGAGAGGAAGATCTACACAAAATGTGTGTTAAAATAAATAAAAAAACATGAAAAAGAAAATAAATAAATAAATAAATAGGGTTAGTGTATGTGTGTGTGTATATATATATATATATATATATATATATATATATATATATATATATATATATATATATATATATATATATATATATATATATATATATATATATATATATATATATATATATAAAAAAATAAATAAATTTAAAAATATATATATATACATACATTTGACTATTTTGGGCCATTTTTTTGTTTACATTCCTTGTAATAGGAATAAAAGTTTACAATTTATTTATTTTTTATAAGAACAATGTCAAAATAAAAAAGAGAAGAGTGTGCATTTTTTTTTTTTTTAAACGCACCCTGTCCTGCTGAGCTCGCGTGCAGAAACGAACACATACGTGTGTAGTGGCCGCATATGAAATTTGTGTTCAAAGCACACATGTGAGGTATCACCACGATCAGTAGAGCGAGAGCAATAATTCTAGCCCTAGACCTCCAATTCAAAACATGCAACCTGTAGAATTTTTTAAACGTCGCCTATGGAGATTTTAAAGGGTAAAAGTTTGTCGCCATTCCACGAGCGGACGCAATTTTGAAGCGTGACATGTTGGGTATCAATTTACTCTGCGTAAAATCTTTTACAATTTAAAAAAAAAACACCAACCAATTGGGCTAACTTTACTGTTTTTTTCCAAAAAAAGTGCGCTTGCAAGACCGCTGCGCAAATACGGTGTGACAAAACAACCACCATTTTATTCTCGGAGGTGTTAGGAAAAAAATAAAAAAAATAATTTGAAGTTTGAAAAATAGGCTCGGGGCTGAAATAGTTAAAGGCATAATAAAATGTCGATATTTTTCTCCTTTCAGCATTTACCTCATGATTGTAGTCCAAAATACCCTTTAGAATCTTCTTTAAATTACTGATCTACAAAAGAAAAGGTTAAAAACGTTATTAATAATAATAATAAAAAAAAAAAAAAAAAAAAGTGGCGATAACAATCCAAGCACACTAAACAAAATCTAAATAAGTTTATATCCCATCCTGCATGGGTCATTTATATAAATGATTGTGTACAATTCTGGGGCCTAATCCGAACAAAATTAAACCGCAGAGTGTGGCAACTAAATAAAATTTATAGCCAGCGTCAGAACTACCTTTTGGTGAAATCTAGTATTTTTGTATAGGAGGACAAAACCCATTATATATACACAAGCTGAAGCCCAAGGACAATAAGAACAACACCTGTTGATTTAAACATAAACCTTTGGCTAAACCTCAGACCAATATGCAGCCAAGAAAATAGATTACTGCAAGGCTAGAGAGCCTCACTTAAAAGGTCTAACTGGCTAATCAGCTGCATGGTTGGCCAGTATTCAGCACCTGTAATACTTACTTGTAAGTGGCTTAAATTAGTCCATCTAAATATACACAGAACATCTAATAAATACTGGACAAGTATGCTTTTTTTTTATAACACTGCAGCACACCAGGACAATATTGCTTTAATAAGAATTGTGTAGGGCAGGGGTCTCAAACTCAAAATTACCTGAGGACTACAGGACAAGTTTTCATATGCCATGGGGGCCACATTCAAACTTTCCTTTCCCCCAGCACTGGTGTCAGTGGACGCATCATTAACCCCCAGCACTGGTGTCAGCCAAATATATATATATATATAAATAAAAATCAGAATAGAATATATATATATATATATATATATATATATATATATATATATATATATATATATATATATATATATATATATATATATATATATATATATATATATATTTATATTCACACACACACAAACACTGTTGTGCTCATAATAGGTTTACATACCCTGGCAGAATTTATGATTTCTTGGCCATTGTTCAGAGAATATGAATGATAAAACACAAAATTTTCTTTCACTCATGGTTAGTGTTTGGCTGAAGCCATGTATTATCAAATCAACTGTGTTTACTCTTAAAATCATAATCACAACAGAAACTACCCAAATGACCCTGATCAAAAGTTTACATACCCCAGTTCTTAATACCGTGTATTGTCCCCTTTATCATCAATGACAGCTTGAAGTCTTTTGTGGATGAGGCTCTTTATCTTCTCAGATGGTAAAGCCGCCCATTCCTCTTGGCAAAAAGCCTCCAGTTCCTGTAAATTCTTGGGCTGTCTTGCATGAACTGCACATTTGAGATCTCCCCAGAGTGGCTCAATGATATTGAGGTCAGGAGACTGAACTGGCCACTCCAGAACATTCACTTTATTCTGCTGTAGCCAATGACAGGTCAACTTGGCCTTGTGTTTTGGATCATTGTCATGTTGGAATGTCCAAGTACATCCCATGTGCAGCTTCCTGGCTGATAAATGCAAATGTTCCCCCAGTATTTTTTGATAACATACCACATTCATCTTGCCATCAATTTTGACCACATTCCATGTGCTTTGTAGCTCTCATATCCCCAAAACATCAGCGACCCCCCTCCGTGTTTCGCAGTAGGAATGGTGTATGTTTCACCATAGGCCTTGTTGACTCCTCTCCAAATAAAGCGTTTATAGTTGTGGCCAAAAAGCTAAATTTTGGTCTCATCACTCCAAATGACTTTGTGCCAGAAGGTTTGAGGCTTGTCTCTGTGCTGTTTGGCGTATTGTAAGCAGGATACTTTGTGGTATTTGCGTAGTAATGGCTTTCTTCTGCCGACACAACCATGTAGCCCATCTTTCTTCAAGTGCCTCCCTTATTGTGCATCTTGAAACGGCCACAGCACATGTTTTCAGAGAGTCCTGAAGTTATTTGTGGGTTTTACTTTGCATCCCAAACAATTTTCCTGGCAGTTGTGGCTGAAATTTTAGTTGGTCTGTCTGTGGTTTGTTTTTAACAGAACCCCTAATTTTCCACTACTTGATTAGAGTTTGAACACTGCTGATTGGTATTCTCAATTCCTTGGATATCTTTTTATATCCCTTTCCTGTTTTATACAGTTGAACTACCTTTGCACGCAGATCCTTTGACAATTCTTTTGCTTTCCCCATGACTCGGAATCCAGAAACGTCAGTGCAGCATTGGATGAAAGATGCAAGGGTCTGTCAGGAGTCCAGAAACTCATTGACCTTTTATACACACACTAATTACAAGCAAACAGATCACAGGTGAGGATGGTTACCTTTAATAGCCATTCAAATCCCTTTGTGTCAACTTGTGTGCATGTTATCAGGCCAAATTCACCAGGGTAATTAAAATTTTGATCAGAGTCATTTGGGAAGTTTCTGTTGTCATTATGATTTGACCACTTCAGCCCTGGAAGATTTTACCCTCTTCCTGACCAGAGCACTTTTAAAATTTGGCACGGCGTTGCTTTAACTGACAATTGCGCAGTCATGCAATGCTGTATCCAAACTAAAATTTTCCCACAAATAGAGATTTATTTTGGTGGCATTTGATCACTTCTGCGGTTTTAAATTTGTTGTGCTATAAAACCCAAAAAAAAGAAAAGAAAAAAGGGCGACAATTTAAAAATTAAATGAATATTAGACTTTGACTTTTGGCTGAGAGCAGAGAGAAAATAGCAAAGATCATGAAACCCTGTGTCAAGATCGCAACGGAAAAAGATTGCGATAACGATTGACGATTAATCGTGCAGCTCTAATTCTTCTACAATAAGCGTATATTGATTGGTTTGTGCAAAAGTTATACAAACGATGGGAAAGATTTGTCATTTTTATGGCGTTTTTATTTTTTTACTAGCAATGGCGGTGATCTGCAATTTTTAGCGGTATTGCGGACAGTTAAGACACTTTTGGGACCATTGACAGTTATAGAGCGATCAGTGCTATAAATATGCACTCATAACTGTATAAATGTCACTGGCAGGGAAGGGGTTAACACTAGGGGGTGATCAAGGTGTGAAGTGTGTGTTCCCTCACTGTGTGGGGATGGGACTAACTAGGAGAGATGAAAGATTGTGTCTTCTACTTTGTAGAAACACACGATCTGTCTCCCCCTCCGACAGCAAAGGGATTTGTGTGCGTGCGCGCGCACACACACAAATTCCTGTGCAGGTGCTCGTCTACGTGATCGTGCCTGCCACCCGCGCACATTGGCGCCCTCTAGTGGCTCTCCTCAGCAAAGCCATATATGTACAGGATTTTGCCCAGAAGAGCCATTCTGCTGCAGTATATCTGCGTGAAGCAGTCGGGAACCAGTTAAAGCGTAAATACAGTTGATTTATAATAAAAGGCTTCAGCCAAACACTAACCATGAGTGAACAAAAAATTGTGCGTTATTTATAGTCTCTGAAAAATGGCCAAGAAATCAAATTCTACCAGGGTATGTAAACTTACGAGCACAAGTTTATATATAAAGTCCAGTCAAAGCTGTAAATGCTTTAGGCACGTTAGTCATCTGCTTTTTCCATGTGCCCTGCCCTAAATTATGGTAATATATAATAAACGAATATATATATATATATATATATATATATATATATATATATATATATAAAAAAACACACACACACACACACACACACACACACACACACACACACATATACATACACATATAGTGAAGCATCATACATTTTTCTAATTGGCTTCAATTGGGTGAAAGTTGTGTGAAAACATTTATAAACATCCTAGTGTATCATGACAAAAATCATCAGAAAAGGGCAGGACAACTAGACACTAGAACTACAAACTGTCAAGTAGATAGTGGTCTGAAATGAGCAGTACCTTCAGTCTCCAGTTGTCTCCCACGTCTGTTTTAATCCTGTTTAACCAGTTTTCATCAAAGTATGCTGGGTCACTGTTAAAGACAAAATAAAGTCACATTCTTTAAAGAAAAAAAAAAGAAAAATGTATGCATTTTATATTTTTATTTTATTTTTTTAATCAACATTCTGCGCATTTTAAATATTGCTTCATACACATGCATTTTCTTACATTTTTTGGAGGACCATGGCCATTGCTACACCGCTTGTAAGGTCTTCTACTGTTTTGCATGGTGCATCTACGTGAAATGTCTGTATCTATAAATGAGAAAAAAAAAAATATATACACACACGTTATACTCAAAAATTATATAGAGTGTATAGTACACATTAGTTATCCAACATTGCCTGTTTGCACAGGCAACGACAATTAGAGATGCCCATTTTAGAGCATGCAGATGACAAGACAGCAGCTAGGTGCAAGTGTTTTATTGGTTGTAGAGATGCACAGAAATTTCGGCACAAAATGGTGTTAATCGGCATTCGGACGATAATAGGAAAGGGTGCCGATAAGGCACCGAAAACGCATCGCGATTTTACCATGATAAACTGTGCTTATGATGCGTTTTTCATAAGCAATGCAACTCAGAAACCGCATTAAAAAACATAACACGGGTGCGTTAATGATGCGTTTTCAATGCACTTGTACTGGGAGTGAAGATTCTTAAACCTAAGCTTTATGGAAAAATATTTGTTTAAAATTAAGAAGACACACAAAATATATCTTTTTTTTTTTTTTTTTTTTAAGTACAAAAGGTTTCTAAAGATTTCAGTCTGCCATTCCACACCATGATCCTGCCTCACATATGCGAGATTCACATTAATGCTCTCCCCTAAGACGCTGAGAACATCAATAACAACACGAGACGGCATGGTATGCTGTCATCTGAACAGCTGTGCATGTCTCTACAATGTGTGTGTCATATTGCAACATTACAAAGCTAATGAAAAATGTTGTACAGCTTGAGCATGGATATATTTACCAATCCTTCCACACTGATGCCTACCATCAAGAGCAATCAAAGAACTAGCTAGTGATGACTGTGGGAATCAAAGCATGCAAGTACAGATAGTTTTTGTTGATGGAAACGCTTCAGATCAAATTCTTTATAACACAATTCTAACCATTTACATCACTTCATTACTTACAAGTAACCCTAAATCCATATAATGAAGTAACTCTACAGTATAGGTTAGAAATACATTTGTTGAAATCCCAAAAAAAGGGATTCTAGTGCCACCTACTCAGATGATTTATTCAAGTGTTTGGTATCTGCTGAGATTGGGGCATGCCCACAGACATAGGGGATGGCCATTTCCAGTTCTAATGGTTGATAGATAGGTCAAGCAAGACTAAAGCACCATTTTTGTCACTAATAAAATGTGATGTGTTCATATTTTGTGTACAAAGTCATGCTGCACTCCGGAGAAAGTGGTCTACAAACAGAACAGGTATAGCACTTTAGGATCTTTAAACACAATAGGGTCACTTTATCCTTTGTTTTGAAAAACAGTCTTAATTGCCAATTTGCTGCATGATTACAATAGATATAATAAAAAGAATGCATTATTTGAAATGAAAAACAAAAAAAAACACTGGCAATTTTATGAGTAAACTTTTGATCAGGGAAAAGTGGCAGAAAAAGTAGCATAAAAAATGCTCATATTGCACAATGGTTTAGGAGCTTATGGGCATTTGCTTTTATAAGCGTTTCCCCCCCACCCACCCCAAAAGATTCCCTTCTGCTCATTTTTCATTATAATCAAAAGTACACTTATAAACGCTGGATGTTCCTAAACGCTGCATTTAGGCACATTAATGAGCATTTTTTTCTGCCAACAAAAAAAAAGGGGGGGGGGGCATTTTACTATAATGTGCATGTATGCAACAATGAACTTCTCTTATTTGCTCCCCTTCGGTTGCCTAAAAACACCACTGAAAGCATTTTGTTATTCAGTGCGCCTGTTAAATGTTTGAGGTGAAGCTGTAATACAGCCATCACACACAACAAAGGCAGATGAAGTGGGCCTGTGCCTTGGGATCACAAACCTAAACAAAAGTTTATGTTTACATCCGACACCCTGCCCCTTCCTTCTCTGCTTTCTATCCTCGATCATTTTTAGAGCCAATTCACACTGGTTTGATAACACAAAGACACACAGAAAACTATTGTTTTCTAGGTGTCCTTATCACACTAAAGTGCAGCTGCAGTGATTTGCGACAAAATGCAGACATGCTGCATTTTATTGCAGCACACTGTACAGGATTGCATGTCACTGCACATCAGCATAGTGCAGTGCTGTAAAGTGACATGATCAAAGTGTCACTTCTGATCACTTCCTCTAAGCCCAGGCCATCAATAGCACAGCTTGCGACAGTGAATGAGAACACTCTCGGGTATTCCTTTCTGCTCCTTTCAGCATGCTTCTTCACAGCACACAAACTCATTGATTCTTTGTGATACTTCCAGCTCACACTTAGCAATGCCATACAGAGACTGCAAGAGGCTGATACCAATCTGAAATGAGGAGGGGGGGGGGGGGGAAGAGAGATCTGAAATGAAGAGGGGGGGGGGGGATCTGAAATGAAGAGGGGGGGGGGGGATCTGAAATGAAGAGGGGGGAGATCTGAAATGAAGAGGGGGGAGATCTGAAATGAAGAGGGGGGAGATCTGAAATGAAGAGGGGGGAGATCTGAAATGAGGCCGGGGAGATCTGCTGATTCTATCATCCAATCATGTACAAGCTAAAATGCTGTTTTTTCTTTGCACGTCCCCCTTAGATCTACAGGGACTGCACTTCCAGTGCAAAGTGGATTTGCCTTTAGTAAATAACCCCCCATGGTGATTGTTTTGTACCAACACAAGACTTAAAATAGCACTCTCCTGTGATCCCAGGATAACATCTAGACGTCTGACACGGTCACTAGCAGGCAGACACTCAGCAAGCTGCATACTTCCCTGACATACTGTAATTACATGCACTTGACTTCGGCATTATACCACTTTGCTATGGAGGTATTCAGTAAGGGTCATAGAGCAAATGCCGTCACTCACAAAAGATTTTCATACCACGCAGAAAGAAAATGATGGGATGTTTGTACCTACCATACAATCTATTTCTTGGAAATCTTTGAGGGACACAGAAGTTCAGATTTATGGGTCTGAGCAACCAAGAAATGGAGGAACAAGAAGCTGGGACCTTCAGGAAGAACTAAGAGAGTTGAATGATATTTATAATGGAAGCAAGCTGTAAGCCTCAACACAGCCTTGCCCCTGTGCAAGACCAGAAAGAGTTCTTTACAAGAGGTCACCAGCTCAGACATTTCTCTCAAAGAACAAATGACAAGGAACACAACCATTGAAGCCAGGAATGGAAATGAGAGAGAAAGGTCTCTCATTAGGTTCAAAATAGTGGTGCACCAAAATGAAAATTCCGGACCAAAACTAGAAAATTCAGGATGCACTTGGCCCGAAAACTGAAATGGACAGAAAAAAAAAAAAAAAATATATGTTGTATTATATTCAAATTTTTTATTTAATGAATGAATATAATTTCATCCATCATAGGCACCTTTTTTTCAGGGTTTGACAAAATTTGTTTGGAATCTAGGAGCCAGCTAAAAAAAGTAGGAGCCAGAAAACACGCCCTGTTCAGCCGAGCTTGTGTGCAGAAGCGAACGCATACGTCAGTAGCGCCTGCATATGAAAGCGGTGTACAAACCACACATGTGAGGTTTCACTGTGATTGGTAGAGCGAGAGCAATAATTCTAGCCCTAGACCTCCTCTAACTCAAAAGATGCAACCTGTAGAATTTTTTTAAACGTCGCCTATGGAGATTTTAAAGGGTAAAAGTCTGTCGCCATTCCACGCATTTGTCGCAATTTTGAAGCGTGACATATTGGGTATCAATTTACTCGGTGTAACATTATCTTTCACATTATTAAAAAAAAAAGAAATTGAGCCAACTTTTTTTTTTTTTATTATTATAAAAAAAATTGTCTTTTTTCCCAAAAAAATTAACTTGTAAGACCGCTGCGCAAATACGGTGTGACAGAAAGTATTGCAAAGACCGCCATTTTACTCTCTAGGGTGTTAGATAGAGAGATAGATAATGTTTGGGGGTTCTAATTAGAGCAGTGGTTCTCAACCCGGGGGTCGGGACCCCCTCGTGGGTCGAATGACGGTTTATCAGGGGTCACTAAATCCAGGGCTGTACTAAAGCCTGCACTGCTCTCCCAGCCTTTTTCGCGGCCGCCAAGCTGGGCTGTTCCTGGAGCCCGCGACCGCCCACTCAGCCTCTTCGCAGCTGCCCATTCAGTTCACATCATGTCTGGGAGGCAGAGATTAGAGGTCAGCTGACTGGTAAGGAATGTGAAGTGGGAGGGGCTGGAGGTGACCCATCTCCTGATTTTGGCATTGGTGTCACTGCTGTGAGACACCACAAAGTCGGAGACACAGTGAAGCCGGAGACACATTGAGCAACACTACATGTGATTATAGTTGCCATTAAAAGTCCCCACTACAGTTCTCAGATCAGCAGATGACCTTGATCAAGAGCACTTAAGCTGGCTGATCAGAACTCCCCCCAGCACTGCCACTGATCACACCCCCCACCAGCGCTGCCACTCAGCCCATATTTCCCCCCCCCCCCTCACCAAGGAGTAAGAGAAAGTATAAACATTGAGAATAAATGGAAGGGAGAGGAAAAGAGGGGGAGAAAGAACAAGAAAAAGGGCTAGAGAGAGGGATGGGGAAAAAAAACAAGAAATTGGGATAGAGAAATAAAATGGAAAGAAAAGAGAACCAAGAGAAAGAGTGGTACATCCTAAAATGTACCATAAAGGGGTTTTAATACTGTACGAGTGGAAGGGACTCAGAGAGCACTAAATGTCCGTGGCTTAAGGGTGCAAACAACTCGGGAAATTTTATCAAGGGGTCATGGCACTGGAGAGGTTGAGAACCACTGAATTAAAGGGAAGAAGATGGAAGTGAAAACAGACAGGGGAAGCTCCATTAGCATTACTGGTTGTCTTGTCTGTCATACCAATGGCCACCACAAGATGGTGCCAGATCACAGAAGGAAGAATAGGCCTGCAGAAAGCCGCGGCCTCAATTACCGGCCAGCGCGATCGCGCGTCAGGGAAGGTGGGGGCGCACGGAGACACAGGCCTTCTGCAGGCCTATGCTTCCTTCCCCAGGTCGCTAATTCTAGTCGCAATTGCGACCTGGCGCCCGGACTTCGTCGAACCCTGCCTTTTTTGCTCGATAGGCCGCTTTTTGATCCGTTTTTTTAAACTGTTTTGGTGCAAATTCTATGTATACAGTATCTCACAATAGTGAGTACACCCCTCACATTTTTGTAAATATTTTATTATATCTTTTCATGTGACAACACTGAAGAAACGACACTTTACTACAATGTAAAGTAGTGAGTGTAGAGCTTGTATAACAGCCAGACATTTTAATGGCTCTGTGTTGGATTATTTTGAGGGGACAGCAAACTTACACTGTTATACAAGCTGTACACTCACTACTTTACATTGTAGCAAAATTTCATTTCTTCAGTGTTGTCACATGAAAAGATATAATAAAATATGTTACAAAAATGTGAGGTGTACACTCACTTTTGAGAGATACTGTATGTCTTCACACCGTTGCGCTTCTGATGTGGCATTATAAAAAAAAATGCTAAAATGAAATGCATTGAAAAACATGGCAAAAAAAAAACCACATCAAAACCGCACTCGTGTGCATTTTTGAGTCCCGTGACCTGTGGTAAACTTGTGACAAAAAAAATTGCGCTTTTTTCGGCGGCCATTATAGGCACCTTTTTTTTCTATTGGTGAAACACAGATAGCCCAATTTTCGACCGATAATTTTCAGCGGCCGATCAGTGCATCCCTAGTTCAAAAGGTGTTTTTTTTTGATGCGCCGAGAGAATGAAATTCCGATCCCAAAGCTGTAATGAAGAAGTGTACAGGGGAAACCACGCGAGAAACTTCCTGTACAAAAGTCTTAATCTAAGAATGTGAAGCTAGTGGTCTTTAAAGCAAGATGGAAAGTGCAGAGATCTGATCCTCAATGGCATGGGAGCAGATGCTGATCAAGCCCATTTACAGAAAAGGCTCTTGTCCCACACCAAGGAAAGTATGCCTTCCATGTGTAATGGGAGAAACTCCTGGAATCAGGCTTCTAATCCCCCGTTCACACGATCGGAATTTCCAATTGACTTTTTCCATCAAATTTTCCAATTGTGTGTAGCCCCATCTGAGTTTTTTCATTGGAAATTCCGATGAATTCCATCAGTGTTTAGATATAGATCATGTTCAATTTTTTTTCCACTGGAATTCCGTCAGCATTCCGATGTGATTTGGCCGGGCAAAAGCCTGATCATGTGTACACGGCATTAGTCTAATATTATGGGAATCCCCAATTTAGAGATAACTCTGTCCCCTCAGGACCTGGGTTTCAACAGCCATGTCGTTAAAACTAGCAAACGTGCAGCAGAATTGTAAGCTAGCCACTGGAATAGATGATCGGGAAAAGCATCTGCTTCACAGTTGCAAGTAGGATACCATATTTTCCTGAGCCAGTCTGGAGCTTTGAGGATCACTGAAATGCCCTGCAGCTTGATCCTAAGGAGTAAACAAGGAAGGAGTTGCAAGGGGAGGAAAGGCATAGAGGTATCTGCATACAAGCCTGTCCAGTATGTTGTTGAACCATGATGCCATGAAGTCCACTAGGGTTGTCCCGATACCGATACTAGTATCGGTATCGGGACCGATTCCGAGTATTTGCGGGAGTACTCGTACTCCCGCAAATACCCCCGATACCCAAATAGAATACTTTCCCCCCCCGCGCCGCCGCCGTCACCGTCGCGCTGCATTCCCGCTGCCGTTCGCCGCATCCCCGCTACCGCCGACTGTGTAATACGCGCCGGGAACATTACAGCTTTGAATAGCTGTAATGATTCGCGCCGCGCATAGACACTCCCCCTTGCTCGGGTGAACTGTCCAATCCCGAGCGAGGGGGAGTGTCTATACGCAGCGCGGCGCCAATCATTACAGCTATTCTAAGCTGTAATGTTCCCGGCGCGTATTACACAGTCGGCGGTAGCGGGGATGCAGGTAAGCGGGATATGGGGGGGAGACATGGCTGGATAATGGGGGGGGGGGGGAGACATGGCTGGATAATGGGGGGGGGAGACATGGCTGGATAATGGGGGGGGGGGGGGGGACGGACGTGGCTGGATAATGGGGGGGGAGACGTGGCTGGATAATGGGGGGGGGGGAGACATGGCTGGATAATGGGGGGGGGGGGGGGAGACATGGCTGGATAATGGGGGGGGAGACATGGCTGGATAATGGGGGGGGGGAGACATGGCTGGATAATGGGGGGGGGGAGACATGGCTGGATAATGGGGGGGAGACATGGCTGGATAATGGGGGGGGGGGGAGACATGGCTGGATAATGGGGGGGGAGACATTTAAAAAAAGTATCGATATCGGCGAGTACTTGAAAAAAAGTATCGGTACTTGTACTCGGTCCTAAAAAAGTGGTATCGGGACAACCCTAAAGTCCACCTTCTGGTTTCCCCACCTGCAGCCCCCATTCCCTGCAATTAGAGTCAGCAATCAAGGTTTTAATTTGATCCATAAAATCCTGCATGACTGGTGAAACCTTTCCACAAAATTCCAGGCCGTCTAAACCAGGCTTTTTAGGGGAGCGCTGCAGGCAGCACAAGTGTCAGTGGATGGCGAGATGGAGGCACCTGGGACAGGGGTACTATCCCCCCATGTGTTTAGGATCTGACATTTTGCCTTGCAATAGCCCAGGGTACAAGGCTAGGCCTTAAACGCTCATGAACTAGGTGCTAGCAGCAGGAGAGGTTTGGGTGGACGGAGGTGAGATCAGATCACTTGGGCTGCAGAGAAGAACAAATGATAGACCCACTTGTCCATCAGTAATGTTATCTGCAGTCAGGAATAGCAGCTGGAAGGTGCTTTCTCAATGCTGAAAAGCAGGAAAGAGCACCGGCATCTGACAAACACTTCACCCAGTGGCTGCCGTCAGTGCTCAGTCTCTCAGCATTAACCACTTCCGCAACAGGTTGGCAGACAGGCAGTGGGCATTTCAAATGGTGCAGAGGCCCCGTTAGTAGGTTAGGTTCTTGTGCTTGGACTACACAGCCCAATCAAAGTGAATCTTTTAGATTAAGGGTCACGGCTGAAGCTACGATCATTAGACAAAACGACCATGCAATCGGTTGCATTGTGTTTCTTAAATTTCTGCATAGCAGTGTGGTTTGAGCCCCATTAAAAATTAATGGCCTCAAATTGCATCGCAATGAATCGCATCTGAATTGCACTGCGATTCCTGTGTGATTCATAGCGTGAACCAGGCCTAAAGCAGAGTCATTACCTCAAGTTCACACTTGCGTATATTGGAATTGTGCGATTCTGCCCACGATTCCAGAATAGCAGCAAAACGTTAAGCTCCAGCCCTCCTCCAGACCCTGTACTTTCTGCCTTCAAGCAATGCATCCATCTTCTTCCCAGCAACAGCATAAGGTAAGAAGGGTGCACTGTGATGTAAGGGAGGGTGGGGGGGCTCTTGACATCTAATGTAAGGGGAGGGGAGAATAATATATATATATATATATATATATATATATATATATATATATATATATATATATATATATATATATATATATATATATATATATATATATATATATTCTAGCAATATGAAATACGACTATTGTTAGTAGATTCAAGACAATTGGTACCCACCCAGGACAGAAAAAGATTTCCCCAAGCGTTGCTGAAAAGACAGCACAGCATAACCTGAAAGAGGTTATAACTCTACCCCCCAGAAAAACTGATACAGTTGACTTTTAAATCAGTATTCAGATTTATCATTTGCATTTCCATTCTAAAGCTATAATAAAAAAAAACATAAGCCTACATTTACCTCTATTAGTGCATTGAAAAGTTCAGTGAAAGAAATAACAGACCAGCAGTATACAACAAGCTACAAGTTAAACTATGTCAACAATCTTAAAAGGCATTCCAAGAATTTTCTGTCGGATGGAACGTGGCATCTTACGTAACACACAAGCCAATTCTCATCTCGGATGTTAAAGGCACAGAGACTTTCGGCTGTAAAGATCTCCCTGTCTAGTTCTTCAAATTCATACCAGCTTTAATTCAAGCTGACGGTTTAGTGTTTAATCAACATACTTTGAAATAAACAAGGAGTTTAGAGAGAGATAGATGAGAGCAGTACAGTATGAAGGACAACTTAAAATGCCACAATTAAAGAGGAGTTCCACCCAAATTTGGAACTTCCTCTTAACCCACTCCTCTCCCCCTTACATGCCACATTTGGCATGTAATTTTTTTGGGGGGGGGAGTGGGGGCTTCAGCACGAGTGGGACTTCCTGTCCCACTTCCTCCTTCCTGTAGGCGACTAAGCTTAATCGCCTTCAGGAAGTGGCTGCTGTAGGCGATCGCCTAGGACACGTCACAGGTCCTATGCGATCTCCTGGCCAATTACACGGTGCGGCGCCGGGCCGCGCCGCTCGCGCAGTGCCGCGCCGCTCGCGCATGCGCAGTGGGTGCCCGGCCGTGAACCGAAAGCTGTCACGGCCGGGTGCCCACACTGAAAATGAAGACGCCGGCCGGGGAGGGGGGGGAGAGGAGCGGAGCCCCGGCCGGCGCGTCGCTGGAGCGCTGGAGCAGGTAAGTGCCTGTTTATTAAAAGCCAGCAGCTACACTTTTTGTTGCTGCTGACTTTTAATAAACATACAAATGGCTGGAACTCCCCTTTAAAGTGGTTGGAAACCTCAGACATGAAATATGAACAAAACACATCCCTCTAGAGTGTGTACTTATCTCAATTAATAGCACCAAGTGCCATCTCTGTCTGCCGCTTGTTCTTTACTCTGCTATCAGCAGGAATCTCTGATATGTTTTCCTGACACCAAGAAAAAATAAAAATGGTGACAGAGGAGGGACCGCCAATCAGCTCTCAGAGCTCTGTAGAGTAACTTCTGCTCTCTGCCCCTTTTTTCTGAATGCTCAGATAAGCTGTATAAATTCTAGACCAGCGTTTCCCAACTCCAGCCCTCAAGGCGACCCAACAGGTCATATTTTTAGGATTTCCCTCAGATGAAACGGGTCTGGTAATTACTAAAGCAGTGAAACTGATCAACTCACCTGTGCAAAATAATGGAAAACCTGAAAACATGACCTGTTGGTGCGCCTTGAGGACTGGAGTTGAGAAACATTGCTCTAGACTTTGAAGGGATGTAGGGAAGATAAGTCTGCAGATAAACAACTTATGCAGGAGGATTTGTTTAATCTCTGTGTATCACTGGAGGCAAGTCACTCCACTGGAAAAAAAAAATTATATATATATATATATATATATATATATATATATATATATATATATATATATATATATATATATATATATATATATATATATATATATATATATATATTAATGTATGTATGTATGATATATTACACACACACACACTTTAATGTGTATGCTGTAATATGCTGAACATTTAGGTCCCTTCCACAGAGCGCTGTCTAGGGGCAGTGTGCCCGGGGAGGGGCAGGTGCAGCCCTGCTGCAGGCAGCCTGTCAGTGTAATGCATGCTGAGAGTGGAAGGAACTCAACTCTGTACCAAGTGGTAGCACATTTAGGGATGGGAACGCAAAGACCTGCATTCCTAAGACCAGCCATAGATCATTCAAATCACAGCAGGGACTGTTTGAACCATGTATGGGCAGGCTGAAACAATCAACTTGGGTACAACCAGCCTGCTGAATCTTACATGAGGCTTCCCCCCCAGGAGAATACAATGACTCAGCAGGAGGGACTCCCCTGTCAACACTGTCTGTGGTTGCAGGAAAGAAGCACCTTGTTTGGCTGGCCAGCATATTTTCCCATGTAAGCTACAACAGTGTCTTCTCTGCACTGAGCTCCCAACCAGCGTCGTCAGCCCTGCCTGCTGGTCTCCAAAATTCTGCCATTTTATCCTCGTCTGCCCCACACCACATGTATACAATCATTTTTTTTTTTTTTTCTCCAGCAAAACAATACTGCTGCCTTGTTGATTCTGCCAACACACTACATGTAGGGAAAGGGCTCTTGTCGTTCTGGGGTCATTGCTACATAATAGAAAAAGGACCTTTCAGAAACTACCCCTGCTAGGATTCTCACTACATAAAAAATACAGAAAATAACAAATATTTGTTGGTGCAGGTCTACTGGGCGAGTAATAGGTAATGCCTACTCATACACTTTTATGCTGCGTACACACGATCATTTTTCGGGTTGTAAAAAACAAAGTTTTTTAAAAATGTAATTTAAAAAATGTGTGTGGGCTTCAGAGCATTTTTCGGGTTCTGAAAAACGGGCAAAAAAAATAAAAATTCACAACGTTTTAACGTTGTCGTTTTAAAAAAAAAAAAAATGATCGTGTGTGGGCTTTAACGACGTGAAAAACCTGCGCATGCTCTGAAGTTATGAGACGAGAGCGCTCGTTCTGGTAAAACTACCGCTCATAATGGAGTAGGCACATTCATCACGCTGCAACAGACAGAAAAGCGCGAATCGTTTTTTACAAACACGAAATCAGCCCCAAGGGTGGCGTCCTCCGAATGGAACTTCCCCTTTATAGTGCCGTCGTCCGTCAATGTGTCACCAGCTCTGTGGTGTCTCGCAGCAGTGACACCTATGCCGAAATCAGGAGATGGGGTCTCCTCCAGCCCTTCCCACTTCACATTTCTCGCCAGTCAGCTGTCACTGAATGGGCAGGCAAGGGCTCCAGGAGCAGCCCAGCTGGGTGGCCACAGGCTCCAGGGACAGCCCTGCTGGATGGCTGTGAAAAGGCTGAGAGTGCTGCAGGCTTCAGGAACAGCCCAGGATTTGGTGACCCCTGGCAAATTGTCATTTGACCCCCAGGTTGAGAACCACTGCTCTAGGGGCTAGAAAGTCAGTATAACAGCCAGAAAACTAGGATTTCAGAAATAAGACCCCATTCACACCTAAGCGACAAAACGCCCGACGCGGGACGCTTCTGTCGCTAGAGGGGAGAATTCCCATTGCAGTCTATGGAGATGGTTCACATCTCATAGACGCGCAACGCCTGTCGCCTGAAAAAAAGTCCCGGACCCTTTTTTTCACGCGACAGGCGCGTTTTCCCATAGACAGCAATGGGAATACTTTAGAAAAAAAAAAAAAAAATGAAACATTTGTAATCGCGGCAAATCTGCCGCTACACGCGAACGCGGCTGTCGCTTAGGTGTGAATGCAGCCTAAGGCAGACATATTTACATAATAAATGTGTCCTGCTGAATGCATATGCACTACTCTGGTACAAATCACTCATGCCAATGCTACAGTTACACTTTTTCTAAAAGGCGAGACAATGTTTTGTTTTCTCTACCATGACCTTTTAATAAGGTTTCCCAAAATGTCACACATTCAATTAATACTGAAGTACAAAACAGGGTTTGGTTTCCTGTATTACAATAACACAAGGCCGACGACGCACATGACAGCATGGGAAACTTTAACAAATCAGGAAAACAGCGTCTACATGCAGGTCTATGCATGCCTACGTGTAGAAAATAAACCGCGCAGAAGGCATTTGGGCTTAAAGTACACGGGACACTTTAACACCCCTCTTGAATGATTTAACTTGACAGATAGTAACCGACGTTTAAAAAAAAATGTTTGCTTTTGACACGTTCACATGCCGCGTTTGCATTCAGATTAGGGCGAAACAACTAATCTATTAATCGACAACTAATGGATTATGAAATTAATCGATTACAATTTTCATAATCGATTAACCGGCCAGTAACATAATGGGGTTAAAAAAAAAAAAAAAATTAGCCCCTTATAGTACAAAAAAAAAGCAAATCACTACTGTGAATATTACTTTCACTGTTCCACAGTAAAAAAAAAAAAAAAAAAAAAAAAATGAACCCCTTACCTTAGCGATTATTTGCTCTTTTTGTACTTATTTTTGTTTTTTAACCCTATTATGTTACTAAACATCTCAGGCCTGGGGTCACACCTCTGTTTTTTGGTGCTTTTTGCAGAATCACACTACAGTTCAGTTACAGTACATGTTTTTCTATGGGACACGTTCACATCCATGATTTTTTTTCGGCTGCTGTGTATTTGGAAAGGGCAAGGACTTAACGCAAAACGGTGCCATTTTTTTTTTTTTGGGTTCAATATACTTCAATGGAGAAGCTCAGGAAAAGCATTTAATGTGTTTTTGCGGCAATTTGTGTTTTGTAATCTGTCCAACAAGAAATTGACCCCAAAAAAATGTAAAAATGCAATTTCTTTTTTTTTTTAAGGCCATTATCCGATTAATCGAAACAATAATCGGCCAACTAATCGATTATGAAAATAATTGTTAGTTGCAACCCTAATTTAGATGCATTTTTTTTTTGCAAATAGTCAAAACTGAAAAACGCCTCTAAATGAAACACATCTAAATGCAAGTTACCACGTTTACAAGCATTTGGCGTTTTAAATGCCTCTGAACATCCGTCCTGAATGCATTTTTTTTGCTTTCCAAAAAAAAAATATGCTTCTAAAGTCAACTACCTAGAAATAGCTATAAACAACCCTGTGTACATGTACTGATAAGAGGAGAGTTCAGGGGCAGCTGAAAATAAAACACCCAACTGCTCCTAAACTTAGTAAGGAAAAATGTTGTCCTCTTGATACCACAATCACAATTATTTTGTCTTTTGGTGCAGAGTCTAGAAAGCTACCTAGGCTGTCAGATGTGGCATTGATAGGCCATGTGCACGCTAGTTATTTAGACCATGTGGGTCCAATCCTGGTGTTTTAGTGCACACAGAAGGCACAGGTGCAGCATCCATCCCCACTACCTACAGCCTGTCACAATCTATGGCAGGCCAAGGAAAGAATTTCAAGCGTTTGTTGTGCACATATTTATGCGAGTATATTCGCGTTCGTGCACATTCCTAGGGAAAATTCAATATTTATGCAAATTTGCACGTACCAACGCAAAATACTGACCACAGATTATTTTCATTACGCAAGAATACGCAGTGCTCGTTTACTCACCTGTGTGTACAGGCACATTGTAAACAATCGGCTACATTTTAGATCAGTAAAAGAAATTAAATACACATACACCTGAACTGAGCTTTTTCAAGCTGCAGTGTGTAAGAGGCTTAAAAGCCACTATGGGTGAATGGAGCTGAACACAGTACCGAGTGGTACTTGCCTTTAGGGCCCTATACATTCAGGGAGGTATGCCCGTAATGTCCAATAAATGCATTAGGACATTCACCCCTAATGCATAGGGCACAATTAGTCTGTGGTAAGGGCCCTGACTACATTAAAGGATCACTAAAGGAAAAAAAAATTTAGCTAAATAGCTTCCTTTACCTTACTGCAGTCCTGGTTTCATGTCCTCATTGTTCGTTTTTGCTTTGAAGTTGCTGTAATTCTGCTGTGATCTCCACACTTCCTGCTTGTCTGGCTCCTTATGAAAAAACTCATGGGAGCTTCTCACTGTGGTCTAAGCTGTGTGTCTAAAACTCCTCAGAACCAATCAGATTCATTTTAAAAACAAAAACACTGCCCTGGATTTGTTTGTTTTTGTTCTGTGGGTCTCTTTACTTCACATAAACCAGTTAAAAACCGAAAGTGAAACTAGAGGCACATTATATGATAGAATTTAATCTATTTTTAAAAGGAATCGGTTAACTTTTATGTCTCTATACCCTGTAAACGGTCATTTCAGCCAAAAAAATGTTTTCCTTTAGTGACCCTTTAAATCCAGATGTCATACTGCTAAACGTAAATGCAAACGCCATGAAAAGATCAGGGTTTTTTCCCTACACAAAAAAAGAAAAATTTTCTTTACTGAAACTGATGACACATCTGTTAAAGAACAGTCAGCATTACTCTTCCCCAATTCTTTTCGACACAGTTCTCGTTACAGGGATTTCATCAAACACAACCAAAAAAATCTAGGTGTTGCAGAATATACGCAAAACTAACATTTGCAGAATCAGGGCAGAATCTTTGCCTAAATTCGGCCCTGAAACGGAGGCATTTCTGTGCATTGCGCTCCACAGTCACCCCGGAGACATGTGAACCGGCTCCATACGGTCACATTCTCCTGCTATGCAAAGAACCACGCATCCAATTCGCATAGATGTGAACCCAGCCTAAAAGTGTAACTAAAAGGCAAAACTATTTATTTTAGCTTTGTATATAGAGTGGAGATGGATTAGAACATCTGTCCCTGCCTCCATTACAGAGATTCTCCCTTTCTATTTGTCATGTTTACCAAGGTTTACCTGAGACTGCCATATTGCAGCGGACAAATCTCACACTAAGCGACACCAATACAGTGATCAGTGCTTAAAAAAAAAAAAAAAAAAAAAATGCATCATCAGGGGCGATCAAAGGCTTAGCAGAAACACAAGATTTCCATCTTCCCCTCTCACAGAACTGCAGTCACTGATTGGACAAAGCAGTAGCAATACGCAGTAGGAGCGGGTTGCCAGTGGCATGCGCGCCCCAAGACCCAGTGCACAAAATCACGTACAGGTGTGCAGCCCTATCGCAGTATATATCCGGAAGGGGGCAGTTCGTAAGGGGTTAAAGGCTAAGCGTATACTGAAAGTGCACTTGTCCCCACTAAGCTAACCTAGTCCACCTTACCTTATCCATCCTACATTTCCATGGGGCTATCCCCTGAGGCTGGGCCAAGGACAGAGCTCTGTTGAACCCCGACTAGGCTATCCAGCCCATCTCACCTCTCCTTCCCTTTCATAGGACCATCTAAATGATGCTAGAGATGTGAACACACAAAGCTAACTTAGCGCACCTTACCTTTTCCCTCCTGCTTTTCCATGGGGCCATCTCCTATGGCTGAACATGTTAAGGAAGAGGCACCAATGAACCCCCATTGAGCCAACATTTACCCTTTCATGGGGCGATCTCCTGAGATTATAGATGGCGAGATAACAATTTTGGGGTCAACTTACATCCTCGTAAAGCTAACCTAGCCCACAAAAAAATTAAATAAATGTACCCTCCTCTCCTTCCACGTGGCCATCTTCTGAAGCCCTTATTAAATGCTATAGGAAGCTACTGTACAGGTGCAGCCAGTGCACTGGAGATTGGCTGGGAAGGACGTAAAAAAATGAAAGCCGAGGCAACAAACACAAAGGAAGTATGGATCTGGAGAAGGTGGGCTAGGTTGTTTTGAAAGTGCACTTTCTTTAAAATTTCCCTTTAATGCCGCATACACACCATCACTTCATGTGATGAAAAAAAACGACACTTTCTGTGAAGTAAAAAATGACGTTTTTGAAACTTCAATTTTCAAAGATGAAGTTGCCTACACACCATCGTTTTCTCACAATGTTCTTGCAAAGCGAGGTTACGTTCACCACGTTTTACCATTGAAGCTTGCTTCATAAGTAGCTTCTGGGCATGCGTGGATGAAAAAACGTCTTAGAAAACAACGTTTTTTGCTACACACGGTCAATTTCTGTGAAGTAAAAAGTGCACTTTTGAAAAACGACACATATAATTGAAGCATGCTTGAATTTTTTTTGGTCGTTTTTTACAAGACATAAAATGACGTTTTCCCCCACACACGGTCAATTAAAGTGACGTTTTTGAAAACGTCATTTTTTTCCATCACATAAAGTGATGGTGTGTACGCGGCATAAGACCCTCACGATGTCACCATAATACATATATTTAGAACTGCAAAGTAGGTGCTAATAGATTAGCATTGCATCACACCAAACTGCATTAAAAGGCCGCTTCTTAAAAAGTTACTGCAGTCTGCTCACATATGTAATAAAAACATTTTTGCCATTCTGAAGCTTCCCTCCAACCACTTTGCATAATATATATATATATATATATATATATTTTATTTTTTAAAGGAAGGACACACAGTGACTGTGTACTTGCCAAATATGCTGCAGAAATCTCCCTCCACTGAGTTTGGCTGCAATCATTTTAACTGTGGGCAGCTGAAGCTGTTGCTTGTTCACTTCCTGGATTTACACAGACACATCTCCAGCTCTCATTGGCCCTTTTATGATTCACGTTAAAACAATAAGGGACGTAGATTTAATAGATGGAAAGTTGAAAAAAATGACTAAGTTCTGCTTTAATAAATGGCCAGATTAAACACTAGTTTTCAATGGAAAGGCATGGTGTGAAGGCCTAAACTAAAAGAATAAGCCCAATTACTGTACGTCTTTACAGAATAAAAGAGTTGCTGTTTGCATGGTGGATAACTTAAATCTATGATAATAGACTTGACAATATTAAATGTAATGCTTTTACAACAAGAAATCAAATCAGATTAATTGGATTAAGTGAGAAACTGGACTAGACTGCCTGCTAGCAATCAAAGAAAGCCAGGCATATGGCAACACTGGCCCAGATTCAGGTAGATTTGCCCATTACTTACACATGAGCTGCTCAGCTGAATTTCTCTGCGCTGGGGCAAATTAGCCAAATTGCCACCTGATTCAGGAATCGTTTGTTCAGTTAATTTGCTCCTGTTTAAGGCAAAGCTGAGGGCGCAAGGCCGCGCAAGTGAAAGTGGGTGTGCCCCTATGTAAATGAGCATTTTTCGGCTCAGCAGAGGTTTGTGCCGGGCGCGCGCATGCGCAGTTATGGCGCTTCCGTCTGCGCATTCGTCAAACTGCGCCTAGCATACTTTCAGGGCAAATCCTGCTCAGCTGCTTGCACTGAGCAAATAAATAGGAGCAGACTTGCGCAGGTTCTTTGCTGAATTTCATCCTGCTTTTTCCTACCCCCCCGAGCAAGGAAATTCAGCCCATTTTGAAGAGATGGCACCTCCCAAAGGAACTAAAAAAAGAAAGGCAAACTTTGTGGCTGCGGAGATGGACATCCTAATTGCTGCACTCCAGCAACATAAAGAAGTCCTATATGGTGCCCAGCGGGCAAACACCACCGTTGCCCAAAGGAGGGCTATCTATGAAGCCATAACCCTGGACATCAATGCCCTGGGTAATGAAGACCGTTCCTGGGATGACATCCAGAAAAAACTTAATGACATGAGGCGCAGGGTCCGGGATAAACTGGCTCTTATCCGCAAACATACCGGTGGCACGGGAGGTGGACCACGATGTAAGATCCGCCTAAATCATGAGGAGGAGCTTATTGCCCAAAGTTTAGTGCAGGAGCAGGTGGAGGGACTTGCAGGGTACGACTCCACTGTTGGGAACTTGGGGACTGGCAAGTTATTTTTGTTTCATATCTGCTGTGCATCATGGGAGGGGGTAGAAGTGAACATATTTGTGGGTAGAAGTGAAGATGGAACTATTATTTTTGTTTCATATCTGCTGTGCATCATGGGAGGGGGTAGAAGTGAACATATTTGTGGGTAGAAGTGAAGATGGAACTATTATTTTTGTTTCATATCTGCTGTGCATCATGGGAGGGGGTAGAAGTGAACATGTGAGCAGTGTGTTGCACCAGCAAAATTTTTCGTTTTGGTGTCATCCACAGGTGGTGATGAGGATGATGAAGCTGGGCCGTCTTCGGCTGCGGGGCGACCCACGCCATCCATACCTGAGCCAGGGGTCCAGTCAGGCCCCATGGACATTATGGCAATGCTTGTACAGGAGGAGATCCTACCGGGGACAAGTATGGTGGAGGAAGTTGTTTTGGAGGAGGATTCCTTTTTCCTCATCCAGGAGGACTCTGGCTCCCTCCAGGAGGATACCACCATCCCTGATCAACCCACCACCCCCCCGGCCAGCACGTCATCCCCCTCCAGGGCAAGCTCCTCCATTGTGGACCCCTCCCCTTCTCCCTCTGTCCGTGGCCGAGCCTCTCCTCCCAGGAAGGCTCTGTCAAAAACCAGGCATATACCCTCCAGCCTCCGTGACGGTCTGCTGGAGGAGCAGGCCCTCCAGAGCCGCCATATAGGGGCCATGGTGGGAGATGTTAGACGTCTGGCGGACAGCATGGCATCCACCTCCACCTCTGTGCAGCATGCCCTCACCCTGCATGCAGACCGGGACAAACATGATGAACATGATGAAATAAGTGGCAACTCCAAGGCCATAGTCACCTGCTTGGTGGCTCAGCAGAACGCCCCCGCTTTAATAACCGCTGAGGTCAGCAGGATGGCAGCTGCGGTGGAGGCCAACACCGCTGCTGTGCAGGCCAACACCGCTGCAGTGGGGGAGGAGGGGAGAGTTACCCGCCGTCATCAGCGGAACACCACCACCCGCCAAATGCGGATGTTGGCCCAGACCAACACCATCCTCGCCCGCCTGGCCAACGCCATGGAGGGCATGCAGCCACCACCTGCGAGGAGTCTGGAAGTAGGGGTTGATGTTCCTCCATCCCCACCCCATGCCTCCTCCGCACCACGGAGATTGAGGAGCCGGAGCCGGGGCACCCTTGGCCCAAAGAAGAAAAAAAAATTAATATAATTTGAAAAATTATTATATGCTCAGAATATGAGTTTTATTAATTTTTTTAGATGCTCAGAATATGAGCTTTTATATTTATTTGTAGTCCCTACACACGGTGAGGAGTGTATACTACAGTGTGACTGGTGTGTGAATGGGGGGGGGGGTGGCACTCCTGCTGGAAAAGGGGTGTCACCCTCTGCCATGTGAAAGGTGTATGAATGGACAGCAACATAATTGCCTTGACGCGGCGTTGCTGCTCCCTAATACCATGGGGTATTGTTGGGTCTAATCCAATTTGGGGTGCATGTGTCGTGTGTGTGCTAGGGACTACAGTGGTGTGCATACATGCATTATACTTGTGACAAGATCAGGGTGTGTTTAATGTGCAAAGAGACGTTCCACAAGACCATTCCGGATTGCTCTTCCCTCAGAAGATCCGGTAGTGTTTATTGGGGGGGAGGGGGTTGCGTGGTTCGGGGGTAAGGTCATTGCGTAGCTCAATGTGCATGCCCCTTCTCTCAGCAAAATTGTGGAGAATACAACATGCCCCGATGATTTGGCACACAAAGTTGGGTGAATACAACAGGGTCCCCCCTGATTTATCCAGACATCTGAATCGAGATTTAAGGATGCCAAATGTGCGCTCCACCACCGCACGGGTACGTGCATGGGCTTCGTTAAATCTTTCCTCTCCTGGTGTTTGAGGGTTACGAAATGGGGTCATCATGTGAGGTCCCAGGGCATATGCAGAGTCACCTGGAAGGGATAAGACAGGAGGATGTTAGTCGTGCATGTGCCCCTTGTGATGTCTGCATCATGGGGGGGGGGGGGGGGCAGTCATACCTGACACCCATGTCACTCACCAATCAGCCAGCTGTCTCCATACATGTTCTGGTCAAACTCGGTTGGGATGGGGCTGTGTCGGTAAATAAAACTGTCATGGCTTGACCCTGGGTGTTTGGCACGGACATGCCATATGAGGCCATGTGCATCCACAATCACCTGCACATTTATCGAATGCCAATGCTTCCTGTTGCAGTAGATATGCTCGAGGTGCCGGGGGGGGGCGTAGTGCCACATGGGTACAATCTATTGCACCCACAGTGCGTGGGAATCTGGCTATTTCATAAAAATCACTGATTGCCTTCTGCCGCAGGTCAGCCGTGGTTGGTTTGATAAATTGTGTGCCCATGCGTCTGAGTATTGCAGGGATCACTTGGTGCACACACCTGCTCATGCTGGATTGGGACATCCCCGCCACCATTCCACCTGTGAGCTGAAATGAGCCACTTGACAAAAAATGAAGGGTTGCCACTACCTTCACCAGTGGCTGCACTGCCTGTCCCCGATGGGTCGGGCTGCTGATGTCATCCTGCAGGATTGTTACCAACTCAAGGATGACTTCAGGGCTGAAGCGAAACATGCGATACACCTCATTATCACTCATATCAAAAAGGTTGTAGCGCCCTCTGTAAATCCTCTCCCGTGCCCTCCTACGAGTCGGCTCAGTCAATAGAATATCAAGAACCATAGCTGCCCCTGGCATGTTGGTGCACAGATGTGAGGTCCCGAAAATGTGGGTGCTCTGCTTGTTCAGCTCGTCTGTCTAGGTGCTGCTGAAGTTGCGCGCTCCTGCAGCTGACATTTGGCCATCTTTTGCCAACTTGCCCCTGCTTTTAGCAGGAGCAAGTTTGCGCGGGGAAAAAAGCTTGCGCGCTTCCAGCGCAAGATGCGCATCACACGCGCATGTTTCTGAATCATCGGCAGTACCTAATTTGCATATTCGCTGAGGGAATTTCATGAATGCGCAAGTTACACCCCGCACAAAATTGCGCAATAATTGCGCCAGAGCAGCGAGGCTGCGTGCGCCGGAAAAAGGCAGAATTTCATGCTTAAATGGTTTACAGAATCAGCCGCAAATTTGCCTGGGAGCAAAACAGTACTTGCACGGCGCAAATCACACTTGCTCCCGCGCAAGTGCTTCTTGAATCTGGGCCACTGTTTATATCTAGCCCTTAGAAAACACACAGAACTTGTCATGTCTTTACAGCCAAGAACAAGGACCTATACACCAAGTATTAGAAGCATCCAAAAAGAAACAGTGAACGTCTGACAAGCAGAACAATGGACTCAAGTGACAAAGCTCCAAACCGCTTTCTTAATTGTATGTAAAATTAGAAAAGATAACAAATCACAACTAAATCATGTGTGCATCTACAGACAGTTCACTGTTTTCCAACAAAAAATAGAATCATACAAATGGGGTCCATGAGTCCTCTTACGACCCCCCCCCCCTTCCTGACAAACTCTCAGCAGAGTGAGAGAGAGCTGTGCATGATGTCATAAGCCTAGACTAATGACCAGACAAGAAACAGGAAGTGTGCTGAATAAAGTATTTAGTGGCAAAAAAAAAAAAAGTTTTACTATTGCCTGAACATTATTCTCATTTATATTTTATTTGTACACTGTGTTAGTGCACCCAGAAACCTTTATACTATTGGTTCACATATACCAATTATTATATCAATTAATTGGTGTTTGCACGGAGTTATTCACCTATCAACAATTGTTATATTTGATCTCAGATTGATGTTTGAGTCACAATTACTTCTATGTCATTATTTTTCACAATTTCCTATCCTTCACAACATAGTTATTGATGTGTAAGGAATCTTTTGAGGAATTAGGAGTGAAACACTTTTTACTTTATCACCAGCTCATTATCCCACGTTGCTGTGCATTTTTTGGTATTTAAACCTTTTGAGTCACATATTTACCTGCAAGCGCCATTACAACCAGGGCTGTGGAGTCGGTAGATAAATGTTCCGACTCCTTAGTTTTATGTACTTCCGACTCCGACTCCTCTGTATTAATATGCAAATGTATTTTATACATTCCTTGAGGGAAAGAAACGCAACCTACCACAGGACTACTGGCTGGGAAGCCAACAGTCTACTGTATTGCACAGTTTAAGCAAAAGACAAACACAATGAAAACAACGTTTTATTAATTTTTTCAAGTGGCTGGATAGTAGCAGCAGGCATAAACATCAGGAACAGGATCTTTACCAGTTCAAAAATACAAACCACATTATTTGGTTGTTTTAGAACAAAAACAAAGCTTATCTATAATGAACCAAAAACAAAATCTGTAAAACCTAGACATGGTTTATATTAATCTTGAAATGTAGTTATAGGCTTAGCAAATGCAAATCAATTCAATGTAGAGTTCTAAGGAAGAGAATTGCCTCTGCCAGATCCTCTTTCATAGAGGCTCTTAAGTCAGACTTTATTATTTTTAGGGCTGAAAATAATCTTTCGACACTGACTTGGTGGCATTGCAGTAACTATTCTGGCCACATCACTAACGATCTCTGGATAAACAAGGATGGCTTCTTCAACAGTAATGCCGCGTACAGACGGTCGTTTTTTGTGATGAAAAATCACAAATCATGAAATAAAACGACGTTTTTGAAACATCATTTTCAAAGACGAAGTTGCCTACACACCATTGTTTTTCTCACAATGTTCTAGCAAAGCGAGGTTACGTTCACCACTTTTTTCCATTGAAGCTTGCTTCATAACTAGCTTCTGGGCATGCGCGGGTGTAAAAACGTCGTTTTAAACGTCGTTTTTTGCTACACACGGTCAATTTCTGTGAAGTAAAAAACGACGTTTTGAAAAACGACACAAAAAATTTAAGCACGTTTGAATTTTTTTTTGTCGTTTTTTTGAAGACATAAAACGACGTTTTGCCCACACACTATCATTTTAAATGACGTTTTTTAAAACTTCGTTTTTTTTTCCATCACAAAAAACGACCGTCTGTATGCGGCATAAGTTTTGATGAGCGATCATACTTTTCAACTTCTTTTAGTGCTTTATAAAACTCCTGTTGGAATTTTTTTTATTTGGACACTTACTGGTTCTCTAACATGCGTTCCCTGTAAAAGCAGAACACAACACTATGGAAAGTATAAGTATTGCAGCTCCTAATTGTGCGTTGCGTGCCATATAGTGAAGCACATGAAAAGCATGCTTCTTCACGGTCACTTAACGTGTTCGTTTTGCGGTTACGTGAGGCACTGCATGCATTGGTCTTTATTCTTACAGTAGAGAAGTCATTAATTATAACTTTTTGTGAATTGGGACATTTAAACTTGCTTTTTTTTTTTTTTAATTCCAATCTAAATTTAGTAGGAGTCGGAGTCGGTGCATTGTTTGCCGACTCCAGGTACCCAAAATTTCCCCCGACTCCGAAGCCCTGATTACAACCCCACTTTTACATATGTATTTAATATTCCATTTAGCATAATTCCAACATTCACACTATGCCTTTTTTTTTGCTGTACATACTGTCTTATTGTTATTTTCCACCTGGCTTATGGATTCTCACTCCCGCGGGAGTAGGCGTTCCTATGCAGAGGCTAGATGATTGACGCCTTGTGAAAAACTTCCCCCCGGCGCATAAGGCGCATCACCAGTTTTCCGAAAGTAGCCGAACTGCTAGTCGGCTCTATACGGCGCCTGCCGTGTAGAGCCGACTGCGCAGTTGCCGTATAGAGTCGGCTACTTTTGGAAACCTGGTGATGCGCCTTATGCGCTGGGGGGAAGTTTTTCACAAGGCGTCAATCATCTAGCCTCTGCATAGGAACGCCTACTCCCGCATAGTGTAAATGTTGGAATTATGCAGAATGGAATGTTAAATACATGTTTTTAGTGTGACCCACCGCTTTAATAGATGGAAAGTTGAAAGAATGACTGAAGGTGTGCTTTAAAAACTGAAAGCAAAGGAAAACAAAGACTTCCGGTAAGGCATATTGTTTGCTAATGTTTTTCCATTGTGTAAGGAACCCCTTAGGCTTGTTATTCACGCAGAATCCAAGATCTTGGCCATCAAATAAAAAAGTCTAGGCCACGTAGTCAGAAGCTAACAAGCTCTCTCAGCTGATTGGGCCCAGGGGGGTTCATAAGCAGCATCTGATACAAGCAAGCCAACCTGAAACAACACGCAGGGCAACCAGACTGTTCACCCACATCTCCACTGAATACATAAACTGTACAATTAGCAACTTTGCAAGTTCATTTATCAAACTTGTCTTTTCCAACTGACCAAAGCCTTCCAGCTGGTCATAGGCATATATGTGGGTTATATGTCATGCTGGCACACAGCTTCATCCTCCAAATATACTATATATACTTTCAGCACTGAGCTTCTGCCAACAGCTTCCAGACACTGCATGCAGACTATTGTGACAGCCAATCGTATGATCAAGAAGCTGCGTCCCCAGCACTTCCCCTTTTGGGTGGAGCTCTGCTTTAAGTTTCAATACAAGTGGGTGTCAAAATGTAATAGCAGCAGCTTCTATTTTAGACCTCAATGGGAACGATTGTTACTTTAAAGCGGAGTTCCACCCAAAAGTGGAACTTCCGCTAAATCCACTCCTCGCCCCCTTACATGCCATTTGGCATGTCATTTTTTTTTGGGGGGGGCTTCAGGAGGAGTGGGACTTCCTGTCCCACTTCCGCCGAGGGGCTGCAAAGGCGAATACTCTAATCGCCTTTTGGCAGCCCCTCCCTGTAGGCGATCGCCTGTCCAATCAAATGGCGTAGCGCCGCTCGCGCATGCGCAGTGGGTGCCCGGCCGTGAAGCCGAAAGCTGTCACGGCCGGGTGCCCACAGTTGCAGTGGAGGCAGGGACCGGAACGAAGCTCCCAGCGGCACGTCACTGGAGCCGTGGAGCAGGCAAGTATGTTTATTAAAAGCCAGCAGCTACACTTTTTGTACCATCTCCTGTAGCGTGTCCGCAGTCCCCGACCATCTCCTGTAGCGTGTCCGCAGTCCCCGACCATCTCCTGTAGCGTGTCCGCAGTCCCCGACCATCTCCTGTAGCGTGTCCGCAGTCCCCGACCATCTCCTGTAGCGTGTCCGCAGTCTCAATCGATTCACAATCTCTTGAATCATGCCCACAAACGATATCCCGTTGTGTGTCTGCTGTCTGACAGTGAATAGTCACTGAAGTTGTGCGGCCCTTTGGTGATGTTGGGGACCACACTTGAGGCCCCCTCATCTGGAGAAAGTTAACTGGTATATAGTCTATGGTCAGCCTTCCAGCTTGTGTACACTGCAACTCCCCCCCCCCCCCCCCCCCACACAGTGTGTGACTCCACATATCGTATGCTTTTTATCATTTTTATATTATTATTATTCTTTAAACTGGGATCACATACGTGCAGGGCCGGTTTCAGTGTGATCTTTTTTCAAGGAGTCCGTGCGGTTTTATTCATCGGTTCAAGTGCATGACACTTGAAATCACACCCGAACTGGACTGAAAATCATTCACTCTTAAAAAAAAAACACACACTGTGGCCAGTCCGCACAGGTGAACTGGCTCCATAAAAAGCCGGTTTGGGTCATATCAAGAAAATCAGGTGTGGTTCAAAACACAACCAATTCACATATATGTAAACCAGGCTACAAAGTTGCATTCTTGTGTGTATTAATGCGCAATCTGAGCGCATATGTCAGAAAAATCAATGTATTTTAAATGACTAACTATTGTGAGGATTTCATGTGCGATTGAAAAAAAATAAAAATAAAATAAAAAGCAGCAACTTTTTTTTTTTTTTTTCCTTCAATCGCACATGAAATCAATACAATGATCATTAAGATACAATGATTTTTCTGACATATGCGCTCAGATTGCGTTTTAATACACACAAGTGTATGTGGTGTGAAGGAGCCCTAAATTAGGTGTTATAGAAAAACAGTGTTCATTTATGTCCATTGGCTTGCATACCTGGGGGCCCCCCCAAGAACAATAGAACACTGAAGGCCCCCCCCAAGAACAATAGAACACTGAAGGGCCCCCCCCCCAAGAACAATAGAGTCCCCCAAGAACAATAGAACACTAAAAGGGACCCCCAAGAATAGAACACTGAAAGGGACCCCCAAGAACAATAGAACACTGAAAGGGACCCCCAAGAACAATAGAGCACTAAAAGGGACCCCCAAGAACAATAGAACACTAAAAGGGACCCCCAAGAACAATAGAACACTGAAAGGGACCCCCAAGAACAATAGAGCACTAAAAGGGACCCCCAAGAACAATAGAGCACTAAAAGGGACCCCCAAGAACAATAGAACACTGAAAGGGACCCCCAAGAACAATAGAACACTGAAAGGGACCCCCAAGAACAATAGAACACTAAAAGGGACCCCCAAGAACAATAGAGCACTAAAAGGGACCCCCAAGAACAATAGAACACTGAAAGGGACCCCCAAGAACAATAGAACACTGAAAGGGACCCCCAAGAACAATAGAACACTGAAAGGGACCCCCAAGAACAATAGAACACTGAAAGGGACCCCCAAGAACAATAGAACACTGAAAGGGACCCCCAAGAACAATAGAACACTAAAAGGGACCCCCAAGAACAATAGAACACTAAAAGGGACCCCCAAGAACAATAGAACACTAAAGGGACCCAAGAACAATAGAATACTGAAAGGAGCCCGCAGAAAACATCTGCCTGGAATGTAGAGCCCCATTATGGCAGTGAAGTGCCAGGACAGGGCAGGATAGATCGTGACAAAGCTGGTCTAGGTGAGGGCAGAGCTCCCCATAGACACACAATGATAAAGGGGCCGGGGAGAGCAGTCAGCACAGGCCCTCTATGTGTGTCTGTGGGGGAAGGGAGAAGCCAGCAGTCAGTCCACTTACCCACGTCAACAGACTCTCACATAGATCCACCCGGTCCAAGCTCGCGTTTAACATCCTCTCCGCACTCCGCTATCCGCTCCTCACAGCCTATCCCCAGGGAGGTGCCACTCACTGATCACATGGACTGGACGATGCTCTCCCGTTATATACAATGTACACTGGGTGACGTGTACCGGCTTAGACGGTGCTGGCAAGAGGAGATGGCCGCTATGCCCGGGTGTCCCTTCCCTCTGGTCTAGCCGTGTGTGATAGGTCCGGTTGAGGCGGGGTTAGCCCGGTAGTGTTTCTTTTCCCCTCTCACCCGTGGGCCGCTCCTGCTCTTGCTGGGGGATGGGTGGTCGGTCTCCTCCTCTTCCCCCTATGTGTGTGTCTATGGATGACAGAGAGAGAGAGAGCTGTGCACAGCTGACACCCAACCCTCACTGCGCACAATCACACCATCCACCGGATATTTGCCACAGCTACTACCCAGGCACCCGGGTCTACTCATCAGTCGGGGGCTGAGGGTGGCTGGCTGTGTGACTACAGGCCGCCTGTACATGTGTCAGTGTCACTGGGCAGGCTGTACTTCTCATTCTGGGGGCTATATGTCACGGGACAGGCTGTACTCCTCATTCTGGGGGCTATATGTCACTGGACAGGCTGTACTCCTGATTCTGGGGGCTATATGTCACTGGACAGGCTGTACTCCTCATTCTGGGGGCTATATGTCACTGGACAGGCTGTACTCCTCATTCTGGGGGCTATATGTCACTGGACAGGCTGTACTCCTGATTCTGGGGGCTATATGTCACTGGACAGGCTGTACTCCTCATTCTGGGGGCTATATGTCACTGGACAGGCTGTACTCCTCATTCTGGGGGCTATATGTCACTGGACAGGCTGTACTCCTCATTCTGGGGGCTATATGTCACTGGACAGGCTGTACTCCTCATTCTGGGGCTATATGTCACTGGGTGGGCTGTACTTCTCATTCTGGGGGCTATGTGTCACTGGACAGGCTGTACTCCTCATTCTGGGGGCTATATGTCACTGGACAGGCTGTACTCCTCATTCTGGGGGCTATATGTCACTGGACAGGCTGTACTCCTCATTCTGGGGGCTATATGTCACTGGACAGGCTGTACTCCTCATTCTGGGGGCTATATGTCACTGGACAGGCTGTACTCCTCATTCTGGGGGCTATATGTCACTGGACAGGCTGTACTCCTCATTCTGGGGGCTATATGTCACTGGACAGGCTGTACTCCTCATTCTGGGGGCTATATGTCACTGGACAGGCTGTACTCCTCATTCTGGGGGCTATATGTCACGGGACAGGCTGTACTCCTCATTCTGGGGGCTATATGTCACTGGACAGGCTGTACTCCTGATTCTGGGGGCTATATGTCACTGGACAGGCTGTACTCCTCATTCTGGGGGCTATATGTCACTGGACAGGCTGTACTCCTCATTCTGGGGGCTATATGTCACTGGACAGGCTGTACTCCTGATTCTGGGGGCTATATGTCACTGGACAGGCTGTACTCCTCATTCTGGGGGCTATATGTCACTGGACAGGCTGTACTCCTCATTCTGGGGGCTATATGTCACTGGACAGGCTGTACTCCTCATTCTGGGGGCTATATGTCACTGGACAGGCTGTACTCCTCATTCTGGGGCTATATGTCACTGGGTGGGCTGTACTTCTCATTCTGGGGGCTATGTGTCACTGGACAGGCTGTACTCCTCATTCTGGGGGCTATATGTCACTGGACAGGCTGTACTCCTCATTCTGGGGGCTATATGTCACTGGACAGGCTGTACTCCTCATTCTGGGGGCTATATGTCACTGGACAGGCTGTACTCCTCATTCTGGGGGCTATATGTCACTGGACAGGCTGTACTCCTCATTCTGGGGGCTATATGTCACTGGACAGGCTGTACTCCTCATTCTGGGGGCTATATGTCACTGGACAGGCTGTACTCCTCATTCTGGGGGCTATATGTCACTGGACTGGCTGTACTCCTCATTCTGGGGGCTATATGTCACTGGACAGGCTGTACTCCTCATTCTGGGGGCTATATGTCACTGGACAGGCTGTACTCCTCATTCTGGGGGCTATATGTCACTGGACAGGCTGTACTCCTCATTCTGGGGGCTATATGTCACTGGACAGGCTGTACTCCTCATTCTGGGGGCTATATGTCACTGGACAGGCTGTACTCCTCATTCTGGGGGCTATATGTCACTGGGCAGGCTGTACTCCTCATTCTGGGGGCTATATGTCACTGGGCAGGCTGTACTCCTCATTCTGGGGGCTATATGTCACTGGACAGGCTGTACTCCTCATTCTGGGGGCTATATGTCACTGGGCAGGCTGTACTCCTCATTCTGGGGGCTATATGTCACTGGACAGGCTGTACTCCTCATTCTGGGGGCTGTATGTCACTGGGTGGGCTGTACTCCTCATTCTGGGGGCTATATGTCACTGTGTGGGCTGTACTCCTCATTCTGGGGGCTGTATGTCACTGGACAGGCTGTACTCCTCATTCTGGAGGCTATATGTCACTGGACAGGCTGTACTCCACATTCTGGAGGCTATATGTCACGGGACAGGCTGTACTCCTCATTCTGGAGGCTATATGTCACTGGACAGGCTGTACTCCTCATTCTGGAGGCTATATGTCACTGGACAGGCTGTACTCCTCATTCTGGGCTATATGTCACTGGACAGGCTGTACTCCTCATTCTGGGGGCTATATGTCACTGGACAGGCTGTTCTCCTTATTCTGGGGCTATATGTCATTGGATGGGCTGTACTCCTCATTCTGGGGCTATATGTCATTGGATGGGCTGTACTCCTCATTCTGGGGGCTATATGTCACTGGGCAGGCTGTACTCCTCATTCTGGGGGCTATATGTCACTGGACAGGCTGTACTCCTCATTCTGGGGGCTATATGTCACTGGGCAGGCTGTACTCCATTCTGGGGGCTATATGTCACTGGACAGGCTGTACTCCTCATTCTGGGGGCTATATGTCACTGGGTGGGCTGTACTCCTCATTCTGGAGGCTATATGTCACTGGGTGGGCTGTACTTTTCATTCTGGGGCTATATGTCACTGGACAGGCTGTACTCCTCATTCTGGGGGCTATATGTCACTGGGCAGGCTGTACTTTTCATTCTGGGGCTATATGTCACTGGACAGGCTGTACTCCTCATTCTGGGGGCTTTATGTCACTGGACAGGCTGTACTCCTCATTCTGGGGGCTATATGTCACTGGACAGGCTGTACTCCTCATTCTGGGGGCTGTATATCACTGGACAGGCTGTACTCCTCATTCTGGGGGCTGTATGTCACTGGACAGGCTGTACTCCTCATTATGGGGGCTATATGTCACTGGACAGGCTGTACTCCTCATTCTGGGGGCTATATGTCACTGGACAGGCTGTACTCCTCATTCTGGGGGCTGTATGTCACTGGACAGGCTGTACTCCTCATTCTGGGGGCTGTATGTCACTGGGTGGGCTGTACTCCTCATTCTGGGGGCTATATGTCACTGGACAGGCTGTACTCCTCATTCTGGGGGCTATATGTCACTGGACAGGCTGTACTCCTCATTCTGGGGGCTATATGTCACTGGACAGGCTGTACTCCTCATTCTGGGGGCTGTATGTCACTGGGTGGGCTGTACTCCTCATTCTGGGGGCTATATGTCACTGGACAGGCTGTACTCCTCATTCTGGGGGCTGTATGTCACTGGGTGGGCTGTACTCCTCATTCTGGGGGCTGTATGTCACTGGACAGGCTGTACTCCTCATTCTGGAGGCTATATGTCACTGGACAGGCTGTACTCCACATTCTGGAGGCTATATGTCACGGGACAGGCTGTACTCCTCATTCTGGAGGCTATATGTCACTGGACAGGCTGTACTCCTCATTCTGGAGGCTATATGTCACTGGACAGGCTGTACTCCTCATTCTGGGCTATATGTCACTGGACAGGCTGTACTCCTCATTCTGGGGGCTATATGTCACTGGACAGGCTGTTCTCCTTATTCTGGGGCTATATGTCATTGGATGGGCTGTACTCCTCATTCTGGGGCTATATGTCATTGGATGGGCTGTACTCCTCATTCTGGGGGCTATATGTCACTAAGCAGGCTGTACTCCTCATTCTGGGGGCTATATGTAACTCTGCAGGCTGTGTGACACCAGGCAGCCTGTACTCCTCAATTTCAGGGGTATATGTCACTGGACAGGCTGTACTCTTTATTCTGAGGGCTGTGTGACACCAGGCAGCCTGTACTCCTCAATTTCAGGGGTATATGTCACTGGACAGGCTGTACTCTTTATTCTGAGGGCTGTGTGACACCAGGCAGCCTGTACTCCTCAATTTCAGGGGTATATGTCACTGGACAGGCTGTACTCTTTATTCTGAGAGCTGTGTGACACCAGGCAGCCTGTACTCCTCAATTTCAGGGCTATATGTTAGGGCTATGTGACACTGGGTGTGATGCACTCCACTGTCTGAGGGTTATGTGACTTCAGGAAAGGCTATACTCCCCACTTTGAGGGCTGTGTGGACCCTGGTAGGCTGTATTCCTCAATCTGAGGGTTATACGACTACAGCTGGGCTGTAATACTCAATCTGAGGGCTATGTGACAGGGCAGTGCTATAATTATCGATCTGAGGGCTATGCAGAAACAAGCAGGTTGTACTCTTTAATCTGAGGATGTGCAACTGTGTGGGATGTATTTCTCGCTCTAGGGGCTATGTTACTCTGTGCCGCATGTTCGACTCGAACATCGGCCGTTCACCGAATTTCGAACATTATGGGTCGTTCACACAAATTTGAGTGGCGCGTCACGGCCCATAATTCACTGCGGCATCGCAGTGCATTGCTGGCTGATGCTTTGGCCAATCACAGCGCGGAAAAAACAGAGAGCCATAATTGGCCAAAGCCAGGGTGGCTTTGGCCAATTATGTCTCAGGGGGTTAGTACACGCCCTGCATGGCGGCCTTGTGTAGTGTGTTGCGGTGGTGAAAGACAGACAGAGAGAGACAGTGGCCCAGATTCAAGAAGCTATTGCGCCCGCGCAACCATAGGTTGCGCGGCGCAATAGCTGTTTTGCTCCCGCGTAGCGAATGCCCCTGATTCAGGAACATCGCTACGCGGACTGCAGCCTAGGATATCACAGGCATAAGCCTCCTTATGCCTTCATATCTCAGGCTGCATTCTTGCGTTGTCCGCTAGGGGGCGCGGCCATTGTGATCGGCGTATAGTATGCAAATTGCATACTACCACCGATTCACAAAAGTTGCGCGGGCCCTGCGCACGCAAGGTACGGAGTTTCCGTACGGCGACTTTAGCGCAAGGTTGCTCCTGCTATAGCAGGGGCAGCCAATGCTAAAGTATAGCCGCCCTTCCCGCTCGTGAAATTTAAATTTCACGTCGTTTACGTAAGTGATTCGTGAATGGCGCTGGACGCCATTCACATTCACTTAGAAGCAAATGACGTCCTTGCGACGTCATTTGCCGCAATGCACGTTGGGAAAGTTTCCCGACGGAGCATGCGCTGTTCGCTCGGCGCGGGAGCGCGCCTAATTTAAATGATTCCCGCCCCCGGCGGGATCATTTACATTAGGCGCCCTTACGCCGGGCTATTTAGCATAGCGCCCGCGCAATTTACGGAGCTACTGGTCCGTGAATCGCGGGCATATCAAAATATTTGCGTGGGCGCAGAGCAAAAATCGTTGCCCTTTGCCCACGCAAATATTGCGCGGATCTACCTGAATCTGGCCCAGTGTCTTTTCAATTGAGTTGGATAGAGCAGGCAGGCGAGTCAGTTAGCTGCAGTTACAGTGTGTAGAGGATATATATGCATCCCAGGTGTTGTGTATATATTTATACACTGTATTCAGTTTAGCGAGATCCGTTCTAGCTGCTGATTGTGCTAGCTGCAGTATTTTTACTTCACTTTGTAGTGTACTGTGTTCACCTAAAGTTACCTGACTACAATTGCTGGTGTTCTCATACTAATAACACAGGCAGGGATCTGCAATTATTGTCAGTTAGTGTACTGTGTTTTTGCACAGTGTGCACCTAAAGCTACCTGACTACAATTGTTGGTGTTCTCTTACTAATAATACTACAGGCAGACAGTTAATTCTGCTAGCTGTAGTATAATCAGTATATATATATATATATATATATATATATATATATATATATATACATACATCCCAGCTTTGTGCAGCTATATATCCCTGCAGGCCATTAGTATGTCTGGAAGGACAACAAGGAGAGGCAGACAGTCACAAGCCGATAAAAGAGGGCAAGCAGGCTCTGCGTCTAGAGGCAATAATGCTGGTCGTGGACACGGTGCATCCTCATCAGCACGTGGCCGTGAGACACGCTGGTTCCTTTTTTTCGGCAGCTGGCCGTGTTGAGCCGCAACATGCCAAAGACTTGGTAGAGTGGATGACCAAGCCGTCCTCATCCTCTCTCACCCAGGCTCAGGGTACTTTGTCTGGCAAAGCAGCTGTCAACGCGGCCTCTTCCCTCAGCTCAATGGCATCAGTCACTCCTTCCCTAGCCCCACCATGTCCTCCTGAGGAGTCCCCCGAACTGTTTGACCACAGTGTTGGGTACATGTTGCAGGGGGATGCGCAGCTGTTTGAAGGCTCTGATGATGGTACCCAGCTAGAGGAAGGCAGTAATGTGAGCCTAGAGAGAGGAGGTGCCCAAGAAGGACAGCAATCTGGCAGTCATGTTCCCCCAGCTGCAGCATACTGCCAGGTTTGCTACAGTGATGAGGAGGGAGGGGATGATGAGGTCACTGACTCCACGTGGGTGCCTGAGAAGAGGAGGAGGCACATCTCCAATGAGGCAGGATGCCCTCCAGGGACCAGCTTAAGGGCAGCACACCGACTGCATCACACCGCATAGCTCCGCATGTGCAGGGCGCTGCTGTCTCTCCATGTTATTCAAAAAGTTCTTTGGTGTGGGCCTTTTTTGAGACGAGTGCATCAGATCGCACCGCTGCTATTTGCAACATATGTCTCAAGCGTATCTCGCGTGGCCACAACATCACCCACTTGGGCACCACATACTTGACCAGACATATGTCGACCTGCCATGCAGTTCGTTGGCAAGTGTACCTAAAAGACCCACACCAAAGAACAAAGCAGACCTCTCCTTGCTCCTCATCAGCTGGGATTTCCAACCCCACAATACCTTCAGTCCTCTCTGAAACCTGCACTGAGAGAAATGAAGGTGTAGAATTAGGTGTGTCACAGCCAAGTACTTGTGGGCAATCTGCTATCGGTACACCGACTTTAGATTGTACCAGGCAAATTTTCCTGCCCCAGATGCTGCAACGCCGAAAGAAGTTCATCCACATGCCCAGCGGTTGAATGCTAGCTTGGCTAAATTGCTAGCACTTCAACTGCTGCCTTTTCAGTTGGTAGACTCTGCCTCCTTCCATGAGTTTGTGGAATGTGCGGTACCTCAGTGGCAGGTTCCCAAACGCCACTTTTTCTCACGGAAGGCGATTCCAGCTCTCTACCGGCATGTGGAAGGCAATGACAGGGCGGTCAGCGGTAAGGTGCATATTACCACTGACTCATGGTCCAGCAGGCATGGACAGGGACGTTACCTGTCTTTCGCAGCACATTGGGTGACTCTGCTGGCAGCTGGAAAGGATGTAGGACAAGGTGCAGTAGTGTTGGAGGTTGTTCCGCCACCATGCCTCCAAAATGCTACTACTGGTGATTCTGACACACCTCTCTCCTCCACCCCCTCCTCTTCTTCTTGCTCCATGGCCTCTTCCTGTGCTTTGTCCTCGAAACCAGCGGTGCTCCGTAGGCGTTCAAGGGGCTATGCAAGTATTCAGGCAAAGAGATGCCATGCAGTGCTTGACCTGGTGTGCTTGGGAGACAGGAGCCACACTGGGGCAGAGGTTTTGTCAGCTCTGCAGGGGCAGGCTCAGAGGTGGTTGATGCCACGCCAGCTTAAGCCAGGAAAGGTGGTTTGCGACAATGGCACCAACCTCCTCTCCGCCCTCCGACAGGGACAACTGACCCATGTACCCTGTTTGGCTCATGTCCTTAACTTGGTGGAGGAGCGGTTCTTGGGCAGGTACCCAGGCTTACAGGAGGTCCTGAGGCAGGCCAGGAAACTCTGTGTGCATTTCCGCCGGTCATATAATGCCAGTGCTTGGCTGGCTGACCTCCAAAAGGAATACAACCTGCCCAAGAACCGCCTAATTTGTGACATGCCCACCAGGTGGAACTCTACGTTGGCCATGCTGCAGTGGCTGCACACGCATCAATGAGTATCTGTGCCAATATGACACCAGGACAGGGTCAGGGGAGCTTGTTTTTTTCCCCACGCCAGTGGGCCATGATCGGGGATGCATGCACTGTCCTGTCACCATTTTGGGAGGACACAAGGATGATGAGCAGTGACAGTGCATGCATCAGTGACACTGTCCCTCTTGTCCACCTGTTGGAGCACACACTGCATGGAATAATAGACAGGGCACTTGAGGCAGAACAGAGGGAGGAAGAGGGGGACTTCCTTACCTCTCAAGGCCCCCTTTATCCAGACAGTGTTCCTGCTGGCCCGCCTATCACACAGGAAGAGGACGAGGAGGAGGATTGTGTCAGCATGGAGGTGGAGCCTAGCACTTAGCATCAGCAGCAGTCTTCAAGGGATCAATTACAGTTCCAAGAAACACATGGACTTGTACGTGGCTGCGGATCCTGTCGTCCTCAGTGACCCAGAGGACTCCGCACCAAATGCCTCAGCAAACCTACTCTGCATGGCCTCCCTGATCCTGCAAAGCCTACAGAAGGATCCTTGTATTCGTGCGATCAAGGAGAGGGATCATTACTGGCTGGCAACCCTCTTTGATACACGCTACAAGGGTAAGATTGCGGACCTTATCTTGCCGTTGCAGAGGATGAAACATCTTCGGGAGGCCTTGCAGAATGGTCTGTGCAACGCGTTCCCAGAAACTGGTAGGTTACAAAATCCTGGTCCTGGACAACGGGTTGCTGAGGCTTCGGTCACTCAAAGAAGGAGCGGTGGAGAAGGTGGCCGTCTGACCAATGTGTTGTGACAATTTTTTAGTCCGCAGACCCAAGGTATGATCGGTTCCAGCAACCATCGCCAGCGTCTGTTTTACATGGTGCAGGAATACCTAGGGGCAAGATCAGACTTGGACACCTTTCCCACCTAAAATCCTCTGGGTTACTGGGTCTTGAGGATGGATCACTGGCCAGAGTTTGCACAGTATGCAATTGAGCTACTGGCTTGTCCTGCGTCCAGTGTTCTTTCGGAACCCACATTTAGTGCTGCTGGAGGCTTTGTAACCGATCACAGGGTGCGCCTGTCCGCCGACTCGCTCGATCGACTGACCTTCATAAAAATGAATCAGTCTTGGATCACCACCAGCTACCAAGCACCTGATGCTGATGTAACCGAATATTTTTTTGGAAATGTCAGATCCCTTCAAGACTGCCTATTCTGATGCTGAGTGACTATCCTGTTATGCTGAGTGACTATCCTCTTCCTTTTCAATGATCATGCTGATAGCTTGTAAGAACATTTTTGGTTCTGGGCACCGCCACCAGTGGCTAAGGCCCAATTCTTCTGCCCCTGTTTAACAGGGGCGTGCAATTACAATTTTTGATGCCATACCTTGCAGCAGGGCTCATTCCAGCGCTCCAACTACAGTATCTGTGAGGGGTTGCAGTGTTGTGGCACCAGCACCAGTGCCTAAGGCCCAGTTTTTATGCCCCTGTTCAACAGAGGCATGTAATTACAATTCTTGATCTAATATTTTACAGCAGGGCCCATTCCTGCGCCCACCAAGAGTAACTGTGAGGACTTACAGTGTTGTGGCATCAGCACCACCACCACCACCAAAGGCCCAATTTTTCTACCACTGCTCAACAATGGCATGTAATTACAATTCTTAATATAATAGTTCACAGCAGGGCGTTCCAGCGCCCACCAAGACTAACTGTGAGGGCTTACATTGTTGTGGCAACACCAACACCTAAGGCCCAAATTTCTGCAGAGTATATACGGCAGGCCCCTACTTTCAAACATCCAACTCACAAACACTTTCTACTTGCAAACGGAAGGAGACAACAGGAAGTGAGAGGAAATCTACCCCTAGGAAGGGAAACTCTCTCCTGCGAGAGTTAATATGGGAAAAAGCTGTCTCCTCTCCACTGATGCTTTATCACCAATCCTTGTTTCACTAAAAACCCAAAATTTTCAAAAAAACATTTGTCATTGGGACAGAAAGTGAGGTGAAATCATCTGAACAGGTGCACAGACCGCAAAACAAATGTTACGGGGTTGATAACCCTTCCCTATGTTTTCCAAAAAGCTTAAAAATAGATTTTTTGGCTGGAGCTACACTTTAAAAATGTACCAGTTCAAAATTACAAACAGATTCTACTTAACAACAAACCTACAGTCCCTGGGGGCCCCACGCCTTTCCTTTTTTTAATTTGGGTGCAGGGTTCTCCTTAATATCCATACAAGACCCAAAGGGGCTGGTAATGGCCTGGGGGGGGGGGGTGGTAACCCAGGAACCCATGCCATTTTTCTCAATGATTTTCATCCATATTGCCGGGACCAGACATTACATTAAAGCAGCAAACAGTTTTAAATTACTTTTTTTTCCTATAGAAATGGCATTTTGTGCTGGGATAGTTCTAAACACGGGAAACACATGCCACTTCACAGGCATACTATAGACACCCAGCAGGTATGATATTTAAAGGAATATTTCACTTGTTTTCACTTTAAGCATTATTAAAATCACTGCTCCCGAAAAAACTTTTTTAAAAGTTTTTTTTGCATTGATACATGTCCCCTGGGGCAGGACCCGGGACCCCAGACCCTTTTTAGGACAATAACTTGCATATTAGCCTTTAAAATTAGCACTTTTGATTTTGAACGTTCGAGTCCCATAGACTTTAATAGGGTTCTAAAGCTTGCGCAAACTTTCGGTCCATTCGCAGGTTCTGGTGCGAACCGAACCGGGGGTGTTCGGCTCATCCCTAATTCTGAGCACTGTGATATCAGGCAAGCTGTACTCCTCGTACTTTGGGCTATGTGACACCACAGTTGCTGTACTGCTCTTTCTGGGGAATGTAACACCAGACAGGCTGTACACTTCATTAGGAGGTCTTGTGACTCTGGGCGGGTTATCCTCCTCTTTATCAATCAAAGAACAGAATATGTGTGAGACACTGGACTCAGATTTAACTTCCATCAGCTAGAAGGCTGTTAGGCCTCGTACACACGACCGAACATGTCTGCTGAAAATGGTCCGCGGACCAGTTTCCGCGGACATGTCCGACCGTGTGTACGGCCTAGCGGACCGGATTCCTGGCCGAGCGGACAGGTTTCCAGCAGACAAAAGTTTCTTAGCATCCTAAGAAACTTGTCTGCTGGAAAGCTGTCCGTCGAACATGTCCGATGGTTAGTATGACTCATCGGACATGTCCGCTGGTTATGACGTATAACCAGCGGCCCAAAATCCCACGCATGCGTCGAATTGATTCAACGCATGCGTGGAAGCATTGAACTTCCGCGTCAGAGAACGTCGGTGTCGTATACGTCACCGCGTTCTCTGTCCGCGGGGATTTTGGTCTGATGGTGTGTACACACATCAGACCAAAACCTCCCAGCAGACATGTCCGATGAAAACGGTCCGCGGACCGTTTTCATCGGACATGTCTGGCCGTGTGTACAAGGCCTTAGAAGTCTTAATGACTTGACTTCAGTAGTTCAAACACACAAAATTCAGGGTATCCAGCAAGGTAGCCAGAATCGAGAAATGCTTAACTGAATCAAAAGGCAAAGCACAAAACAAACGTCTCATAAGTCAATTATCCATTATTGTTGATATTGATTTCACAAAAAAAAGAACAGTAGTAGCCAATGTGTTTTGGGGGCAAGACCTCTCCCTTCATTAGGGTTTGGACTTATATTCACCATTTCTCAAATAGACATTTATAGAGTCCCCCAGGGAGTGATCTCTCTTGCATTTCTTTTTCAGGTCTGTTGGAATGTTATGTAACTGATTAACACAAGACAAAAGCCCTGATTATGCTTTAGGTCACATAAAGCCCATGAAGCGAGACATATTACATAGATTTGGTTTGTAGTAGAAGACAGGCCAGCTGTAAGTATAACATGTTAATAAATAACGTGAACTTGCTCAATTCCTCTAGTGTTACTCTGTATGTAACTTCATAATCCAAAACAATATATACAAACCAATCAATATCACCATTATTTGTTTTAGTCACATGTATATTTTTGTTTTGGAATGTTTACATTTACCTGGTAGCGCAGGGGACCACTTACACAAGTATAATATGTTATTTATTTTAATAATTAAAAAAAAGCCTTTATTAACGCATTAAAGTAGTAATAAACCCTCAAAATAAATTTGAATGTAGAACACTCCTTGATAGGTTAAGTAGATAAATAAGTGATAGAATAAATTAACTTTTTTTTTTTCTAGCTGGGTGGTAGTTAGCCCAGTTTTAATTAGTATAGTTGTGCATTTGGTTTCTTTCTAAGCTCAGCGAGGTTTTGGTTTCTCACTGTTGTCAGTAGGTGTCACTGGCTATAGTATAAGGTTTTTCGGCCAGGCTGAGTTATGAATAATAATATTTCCTTATTTCCTCTCACTTTGATCACTAGACATCCAATTTTCTTCTCATCTGCATCCACGGCCTGTAGGGTTGACACTTTACAGAAACTCACCAGGATCAGCTCTTCAACCTCTCTCTGACAGAAAGATTTCTCACCCACTGCTAAAATAACAGAATAACTAAAGCCACAATTTTGAATACTAGATGCTTTAGGTAAACAGTGTCACACACTGTATAGGATAATCTTTGTGACTTCCATGCCATGCATGAAGTCAGGGAGGTTTCAGTGGCTGGAACCACCTTATTTCAATGGAAAGTAGACTCTGCAAAGTGAATTACAGTGGAACCTTGGATTACGAGCATAATTCGTTCCAGGAGAATGCTCGTAATCCAAAGTAAATAATTTACTAATAAATAAATAAAAATAATTTGTTTCGCATTGACTTCAATGGGATGCAATACCGCATGCGGCCATAGGCGAGGGCGCTGGAGAGCCTTGGAAATGGCCAAAAAGGCCCGAGGACACTTCGGCTGACCTTGGCAAACCTCGGAAAGACTTCCTATCCGAGATTTGCAGAGGTCAGCCGTGCTGTCCTCGGGACTTTCCGTGCATTTCCGAACGGCAACGTTCGGCTCTGCTCGGCTCTGGAACCCCCCCACCTCAGGCCAAAAGCTGTAGGGCACAACCCTTTGGCCTAAATCAAACTCGCAAACCGAGTCACGATTTTTTAAAATACAGTGCTTGTATTGCGAAACGCTCGTTAACCGCGTTACTCGCAATCTGAGGTTCCACTGTACTTGAAACCACAGATACTTCTTCCCCATAGGCTAAGATTATACCCACTCCAAATCAAAAGTGTGTGGACTAAAGACCTGCAAGAGTTTGGTTCTATAGACCCACACCCAATCTCAAATGTAACACCTGCAACGCTACCTACAATCCACTTTCTCCATAAGTCTCTTGCCACTTACTCTGTTCTATAAAGACCTACAGATGCAACCCTACCTAAAATTGACTGCAGTTTTCAAAAGAGAGAGAGAGAGAGACTAGCAGAGATTGCACGTGTCACAAACTGCCAGAGTCTAATTATTGTGCCATATACAGAGACAGCACAACACTAGGCCATGCAGAGAGACTTCACCATAAAGAAGGACTAACAAAGAGACTGCCCCACTGAAACTTCCAAAGAAATTCCACCCCTTTCCCGCCACAGATGCAATCCAACGAATCCCACAATGTTGACATCTTGTGGCTAAAATATGGAATTGATTAGTCAGTCCCATAGATCACTATGTTGATCGAATGCTGTGGCATGCACATTGGCAAGGGGATTTTGGCCACAGAATGTCAACATTGCAGTAGTCAGTGGCTGTGTGTTTAAAAAATTATGCATCTGGTTTTACGGGGAAGGTGTGTTTCTTTAGGTAAGGGGAGTTAGGCAGACATGATAAGCACATTTATCATTTAAGCTTGCAATGCATGTTACAATCCAAAGTACGTGTCTACTGAGCACTAGTCCTGGGGGGCTTACTTAACCCCACTGACCACCAAAGATTTAGGGAGGGGAAATATTTATAGCCACTGACAACCAAAGATTAGAAAGGATTACCTACAGCAGGGGTCCCCAACCCCTGGGGACCATTGCCAGTAAGTAGTCTGCTGGGAGCCAGGCAGCATGGCAGGAGTTGGTGGGCCGAGTGAGCCAGCACAACCTGCACTGCCACCCTCCGACCACTAGAGGGCGCTAACTCCCCTTCTCCTAAAACCACTACTGCCTTCACTCCCTGTTGTCAAGAAGAAAGAGAAGGGGAGGGAAAAGAGCCGGTCTGGGGACAGGATTTCATGGAGCACTGATGAGACCCAGGCCGAACTTCGCCCCAGGAGGTGCACCTCCAACACCACATTCGGCATTGACTTCCACGCGGCTGATTTTGTGTTAGCTCTGTCTTCATTCCGCATGTAGAGATTATCTCTCGTGGCACAATAATTGAGTATTGCGTGGGTACGAAGTGTGCAGCAGTGTATACAGATAGTACCCTTAAATTATATTTAACCATGACCAGTATTAAGCAAAATGTAATACACTATGGGGGAAGTGCAGTTGCTGTAAATCTGAGGGGTAGATCTGAAATGAGGGGAAGCTCTGCTGATTTCATTATCCAATCATTTGCAGGTTAAAATTATGTATTTTTTTTTCCCTTGCATGTCCTCCTCGGATCTACAGCGACTGCACTTCCAAGTGCACTTTCAGTGCAATTTCAAGTGCACTTTGCACTTGTTGTTTGCACTTGTAGTGCAAAGTGGATTCACCTTTCGTAAAAAAAAAAAAAAAAAACTTTATCACAAACTACAAGTTAGTGTATGAGTCAGCGCTCACTGACAGAAATTAAGATAATTAGAATGGATCAATAATGGTAAAGAAAATAGAAATTAATTAAATTAAAATAAGTCCATACAATCTATAGTGATGGGAAGATGTCAGGGAAAAAATCCCTAGACAGATGGATCCACAGGCGGATGGGGATGGCACATACAGTCACCGGCAGCTCATCAGCAGGAAATGGGTATTCCCTCAGATACAGACAAAAACAGCGAATGGAATGTACCAGGTAAGTATGAATATAAAATCTATTGCAGAGAATGCATAAAAAAACAACACTTTAGCCTTTATAACTGCTTTAAGTTCTAAAGGTGTGTAGCCCTCTTCTGGGGGGTATGGCATATGGCTCTTTCCAAACAGGCTGTGGCACTAAACCTGCCGGCAATTAGGAGAACCAGAACCGTTGCTAAGTGGAAGAGTGAGTTTGATAGTAAATTTGATATTGCCACCACCTAGGACAGGGTATCCGTGACCTAGGACAGGGTATCTGTGAGCAGAGAGGATTTCTTTTCCTAAAGTAATTGGAAGGAACTATTGCATCTAGCATATAGCAATAACCATACGTTTTACATAACTTTATATAATAAAAGATTAGCAAGAGTACATACATCCAATAAATAAACATATGATATTAGCAAACAAGTCCCGGTGTATAGAGCTGTATACTGTACATATACCTGGGTATATACAGTTACTTAGCAAAGATACCTCTGGATGAAAGTGGCAACAAGGTCTAGTTACAGGGGCCCCTGGGGAAGATTATAGGTGGGGTGTCTGTTCTGATTTTGAAGAAATTAATACTGGATCAGTGGTGATGAGGTTCCACAACGTTGATTACCTGTTGGTGGCACTGCGGTTCCTGAAGCTGAACGGTGCATTTCCGGTGGCCACCAGAGTGTGTCTCCCAGCAGCCAGCAGATCTCAGTAATTAGGCTCAAAATGTGCTGGATGCTGGAAAGGTATATAACTCCTCCCTTGATTTGCTTCATTGCTTCAGTGTTTTGCCTGTTAGCCATATTACTACTTGTTGATCTGTACCTTATCCTGTACCTTGCATCATGTGTCCTGTTACCCCATCAAGGTCCCCCTTGTTCCCAGTCCCCGTCCGGCTCATGCCCTGTTTATGGACTGTGTGGTCGGTCACTGAGACATGTTTTAAATTACATTCACTCATGTATATGTTTTTATTTTTATTTTATTTTTTTTCAGATTATAATTCTTTTTTTATTTTAAAACAAATCAGTACAACACACATATATATATATATATATATATATATATATATATATATATATATATATAAAAATACATAACAGAACATTATTACAAAACAACAGTCACAGTCTATCTTATTATTATACATCCCCTTTTACCTTGTTGTCAAAATCAAACATATATCTCCTTCTTACGTATCTCTCCCCTTCCTAAACATCCCTGAGAGAGAAAGAAGAAGAAAGGGAGAAAAAAAAAACAACAACCCACCCTACTTCCCTCTCCTCCGATCCTTCTCCATATTCCTGTGGTTTCTCATTAAATCCCACATATACCCAATCCAAGTTCCTGTGCTCCTTCTATACCATTAAGCCTTATCCCCCTTAGCCTTCCCCCCTGTAGTCTATATAGGACTTCCAGGGAGTCCAAGTTCTTAAATATTTTTCCCTTTTATATTGTGTTGTCAGGACTAGCTCTTCTAATTTGCTTATTTCCCTAACTTTACATATCCACATCTCCGCTGTTGGTGGAACTGGTGACTTCCACCTCTTCGTTATACAGGCCTTAGCGGCATCTAATAGATGGCATATAATCATTTCCCTATAGGCTTTTTCTGGTATTTGGTTTAAATGCAGAAGATAGAATTCCGGATCTTCCGGGATCTCATAATCTGAGCAAAACTGTAAAGCACTTTTAATCTCTGCCCAAAACTCCTTAGCATTGGGCACTCCCAGAATATATGTAGCATCGTTCCTTTGCTTCCCTGGCACCTCCAGCATTTATCTGATACCTCTGCAAAAATGTTGCTTAACTTTTCTGGTGTCCTATACCATCTTGTGAAGATCTTATAGTTTGTCTCTTGTATTCTCACACATATTGATGTTTCCTGTGTGTTTGCCTGTATATGCATTGTCGCTGTTCCGAACTGAAGGACTTCTGCAGTTCCCTTTCCCATTCCTGAACGCACCTCAGAGGTCAACCTCCTGATCGCACTAATAACTCATAGCTTATTGAAAGACTATGTAGTAATGTTCCTTGTTCATTACATATTTTCTCGAATTTCATGAGTGGTCTTTCAAAGCTCTCTGGATTTGGCAAAGTGTTCAGGAAGTGAACTATCTGAAGTACATTCCAGAATTTCAAACGGAATACATTTCCAATTTCCATCAGTTCCGCTATGGTTACCCATCTTCCCATGTGGATATACCTTGCTACTTGTATACACTCTCTTTTTCTCAACTGCCGGAATGCTCCGTCTTCGTATCCCGATGGGAAGAGGGGGTTACCTATCACTGGGTATAGTGGGGAGGTCCTGGGCTTGATGCCCATCATAGGTAGTGCTGCTGCACAGATCCTCACCGTGTTACCCACTATTGGATTTTTATTCATTTCTTTAGGGAGTGAGGCAAACCACCACGGTGCTCTTTCTAGAGGTGTTTTGAATTGCGCCTGTTTGATTTGTACCCATAGATTCGTATCTGAATGCCTATTCCAGTCTATTAGCCTGTTCAGATGTGTTGCGTAATACTATTTCCTTATATCTGGGACTCCCAGTCCTCCCTGCTGCTTAGTGCTCATTAGTTGTTTCCTATGTATCCGGGAGTTCTTATGTGCCCATATGAACTTAAAGATCACTCTCTGACACTGTTTAAAATACTTTGATGGAATATGTATTGGTAATGTTTGTAATGAATACAAGATTTTTGGGAGTATGTTCATCTTAATAATATTGCAGCGTCCTAGCCAGCTATGAAAACCCTGGTTCCACTTATCCAATAAGATCTTTACTTTCTGTAAGAGGGGTGGGAAGTTCAGCTCAAAGATCTTCTCCACCTTCCCTGCTAATTGTATACCAAGGTATGTCAGAGCATTGTCAGTCCATTTAAACTTAAATTTTTGTTTTAGATAGTTTATCGCTATATGTGGGACGTTTACCCCCATCGCTTCCGGTTTATATGTATATGTTTTTTATCTTTGTCCGAGTCTTTCTTACTACCGATTTGTAAAAATAAATATTGTCCCTTCAGTTTCCATGCCCTGTTTATGTCTGCTTCCCTCCATTTGTAAATATTGTATATAGTTAGGTTGTTTGTTTTGCTTCACTGTCACATTTATTTTTCACTTTTGCTATGCTTATGTTTATGGTGTTGGATTAGTGTTTCGTGCCTTAAAAACTTATTTTAATCCTACTCAATCTGATACCATTTTCCTAAATACAGCTACACTGAACTGGTAATCCCTGCTGTCTCTGGAGACTTGCACTTAGTATCCCTTGGGGAAATCCTTGTACAAGTATTCAATCAGCTTAAGAAGCAGATTCTCACTGACAGCATCAGTAGTGGGATGCTGGAATCCAGTGTCAGCTACTCTGCCTTTCGGTCTCTAATGCCGCGTACACACGATCGGACATTACGACAACAAAAACATGTTTTTTTTTTTACGATGGAATGTTGGCTCAAACTTGTGTTGCCTACACACGGTCACACAAATGTTGGAAATTCTGAACGTCAAGAACGCGGTCACGTACAACACTACGACGAGCCAAGAAAAAATAAGTTCAATGATTCCGAGCATGCGTAGGATTGATTCTGAGCATGCGTAGGATTTTTGTGCGTTGGAATTGCATACAGACGTTTGAAATTTCCGACAAGAACTTTTGTTGTCGGAAAAATTGAGAACCAGCTCTCAAACATTTGTTGTCGGAAATTCCGACAGCAAATGTCCGATGGAGCCTACACACGGTCTAAATATCCGACCAAAAGCTGACATTAAACATTTGTTGTCGGAAATTCCGATCGTGTATACGCGGCATAACAGTTTTTAAAGTGTCATGCAACCACACCTCTAGCTACCTATGGGCTGTTGGATGCCTAACCTGGCTGTACCCTATGCTGTGTAAAGAAACCTAAGCTAAAGCTAGCTAGAAAATCCCAGGCCAGAAAGGTGAGCAGTTAAATAAGGTAACGATAGCGGCAAATAAGCTCTATTTTGATCATATACAGTGCCTTGCGAAAGTATTCGGCCCCCTTGAACTTTGCGACCTTCATGAAGTGGAATGAAATTTATTGGATATTTCAATCTTTTTTTAACAAATAAAAGACTGAAAAATTGGGCATGCAAAATTATTCAGCCCCCTTAAGTTAATACTTTGTAGCGCCACCTTTTGCTGCGATTACAGCTGTAAGTCGCTTGGGGTATGTCTCTATCAGTTTTGCCCATTCCTCCTTGCAAAACAGCTCAAGCTCAGTGAGGTTGGATGGAGAGCGTTTGTGAACAGCAGTTTTCAGTTCTTTCCACAGATTCTCGATTGGATTCAGGTCTGGACTTTGACTTGGCCATTCTAACACCTGGATATGTTTGTTTGTGAACCATTCCATTGTAGATTTTGCTTAATGTTTTGGATCATTGTCTTGTTGGAAGACAAATCTCCGTCCCAGTCTCAAGTCTTTTGCAGACTCCATCAGGTTTTCTTCCAGAATGGTCCTGTATTTGGCTCCATCCATCTTCCCATCAATTTTAACCATCTTCCCTGTCCCTGCTGAAGAAAAGCAGGCCCAAACCATGATGCTGCCACCACGATGTTTGACAGTGGGGATGGTGTGTTCAGGGTGATGAGCTGTGTTGCTTTTACGCCAAACACAAAGTTTTGCATTGTTGCCAAAAAGTTCGATTTTGGTTTCATCTGCCCAGAGCACCTTCTTCCACGTGTTTGGTGTGTCTCCCAGGTGGCTTGTGGCAAACGTTAAACGACACTTTTTATGGATATCTTTAAGAAATGGCTTTTTTTTTGCCACTCTTCCATAAAGGCCAGATTTGTGCAGTATACAACTGATTGTTGTCCTATGGACAGAGTCTCCCACCTCTGCAGTTCATCCAGAGTGATCATGGGCCTCTTGGCTGCATCTCTGATCAGTCTACTCCTTGTATGAGCTGAAAGTTTAGAGGGACGGCCAGGTCTTCGTAGATTTGCAGTGGTCTGATACTCCTTCCATTTCAATATTATCGCTTGCACAGTGCTCCTTGGGATGTTTAAAGCTTGGGAAATCTTTTTGTATCCAAATCCGGCTTTAAACTTCTCCACAACAGTATCTCGGACCTGCCTGGTGTGTTCCTTGTTCTTTATTATGCTCTCTGCGCTTTAAACGGACCTCTGAGACTATCACAGTGCAGGTGCATTTATACGGAGACTTGATTACACACGGGTGGATTCTATTTATCATCATTAGTCATTTAGGTCAACATTGGATCATTCAGAGATCCTCACTGATTTTCTGGAGAGAGTTTGCTGCACTGAAAGTAAAGGGGCTGAATAATTTTGCACGCCCAATTTTTCAGTTTTTTATTTGTTAAAGTTTGAAATATCCAATAAATTTCGTTCCACTTCATGATTGTGTCCAACTTGTTGTTGATTCTTCAAAAAAAATTACAGTTTTATATCTTTATGTTTGAAGCCTGAAATGTGGCAAAAGGTCGCAAAGTTCAAGGGGGCCGAATATTTTCGCAAGGCACTGTATTTTACCTAGTAATATACTACAAGGTTACCACTACACACATACAGTAGCACAAACATAGCTATTTGACAGTATATGTGAGATAATAGCAATAGGACAGAGACACTTTTGTCACCAGACTTTAGATACTCACAGAAGCTGCAACAAGTACTAGGACACCTCATTTCGGGGCAGAAATAGCAGACTTTGTAAGTACATTGACCTTGGCCCACCTTAGCCTTACACCAAAATTTGCTTGTTGGTCCTGGTGGAAGACATGGCTCCCATTGTTGTTGAAAGGACACTCTTGGGCCTACTATTTTTTTACTCCAGGAAGGCAATTACCATGAGGTAGAAAAGCAATACTCCCCCAGATCTACCCCTCAGATTTACAGCGACCGAACTTCCAAGTGCACTTTTAGTGTAATTTCAAGTACACTTTGCAGTAATTGGATTTGCCTTTCATAAATAACCCCCACTGTCTCAACTTTGTCCTTTTGGGCAATCCCAGGAACGAGAAGATGTTCTGTTATATTAATATCAATGCTATGGACTGTGTGTAAGCCAGTAACTTTTGTTTTTCACATTGACCTTTGCGCTGATGTAATTTAAAGTTGTCAAAAGTGTAATGCCTTATACATTTAAAAATGTAATAAGAGATTTAAAAAAAGAACACTTGCCCAATAGTCTGCATAAAATACAGAAGAAGCAGTAGCTCCTGCGTGGATGGTCATGTGGTCTAATTCTGACTCTACGTCCTGGAAAGTACCCTTTATAAGAGATCACAGTCCTCCAGTTGGAGGGAAGCAGCTTCCTACAGGTGGAAAACGGGTGCAAAACAGTTTGTAGAGAACTGGCTTTTTTTTCACTTTTCTACCTTCATTTTCAAACTCTTCTTTTCTTCTTCCACTCCATCTCTTCTTATCTTATGTCTCCCCTTTATATATATACAGTGAGGAAAATAAGTATTTGAACACCCTGCTATTTTGCAAGTTCTCCCACTTGGAAATCATGGAGGGGTCTGAAATTGTCATCGTAGGTGCATGTCCACTGTGAGAGACATAATCAAAAAAAAAAATTCCAGAAATCACAATTTATGATTTTTTAACTATTTATTTGTATGATACAGCTGCAAATAAGTATTTGAACACCTGTCTATCAGCTAGAATTCTGACCCTCAAAGACCTGTTAGTCTGCCTTTAAAATGTCCACCTCCACTCCATGTATTATCCTAAATTAGATGCACCTGTTTGAGGTCATTAGCTGCATAAAGACACCTGTCCACCCCATACAATCAGTAAGAATCCAACTACTAACATGGCCAAGACCAAAGAGCTGTCCAAAGACACTAGAGACAAAATTGTACACCTCCACAAGGCTGGAAAGGGCTACGGGGAAATTGCCAAAGCAGCTTGGTGAAAAAAGGTCCACTGTTGGAGCAATCATTAGAAAATGGAAGAAGCTAAACATGACTGTCAATCTCCCTCGGACTGGGGCTCCATGCAAAATCTCACCTCGTGGGGTCTCAATGATCCTAAGAAAGGTGAGAAATCAGCCCAGGACTACACGGGAGGAGCTGGTCAATGACCTGAAAAGAGCTGGGACCACCGTTTCCAAGGTTACTGTTGGTAATACACTAAGACGTCATGGTTTGAAATCATGCATGGCACGGAAGGTTCCCCTGCTTAAACCAGCACATGTCAAGGCCTGTCTTAAGTTTGCCAATGACCATTTGGATGATCCAGAGGAGTCATGGGAGAAAGTCATGTGGTCAGATGAGACCAAAATAGAACTTTTTGGTCATAATTCCACTAACCGTGTTTGGAGGAAGAAGAATGATGAGTACCATCCCAAGAACACCATCCCTACTGTGAAGCATGGGGGTGGTAGCATCATGCTTTGGGGTGTTTTTCTGCACATGGGACAGGGCGACTGCACTGTATTAAGGAGAGGATGACCGGGGCCATGTATTGCGAGATTTTGGGCAACAACCTCCTTCCCTCAGTTAGAGCTTTGAAGATGGGTTGAGGCTGGGTCTTCCAACATGACAATGACCCGAAGCACACAGCCAGGATAACCAAGGAGTGGCTCTGTAAGAAGCATATCAAGGTTCTGGCGTGGCCTAACCAGTCTCCAGACCTAAACCCAATAGAGAATCTTTGGAGGGAGCTCAAACTCCGTGTTTCTCAGCGACAGCCCAGAAACCTGACTGATCTAGAGAAGATCTGTGTGGAGGAGTGGGCCAAAATCCCTCCTCCAGTGTGTGCAAACCTGGTGAAAAACTACAAGAAACGTTTGACCTCTGTAATTGCAAACAAAGGCTACTGTACCAAATATTAACATTGATTTTCTCAGGTGTTCAAATACTTATTTGCAGCTGTATCATACAAATAAATAGTTAAAAAAATCATACATTGTGATTTCTGGATTTTTTTTTTGATTATGTCTCTCACAGTGGACATGCACCTACGATAACAATTTCAGACCCCTCCACCCCTCCATGATTTCCAAGTGGGAGAACTTGCAAAATAGCAGGGTGTTCAAATACTTATTTTCCTCACTGTATATATATATATATATATATATATATATATATATATATATATATATATATATATTCTTTCTATCCCTCTTTTCCTCAACCACTTCAGCCCTGGACCATTTGGCTGGCCAAATACCAGAGCACTTTTTACGTTTCGGCACTACGTTGCTTCAACATTCTGTCGACGTATAAGTTTGTGCAGTGGTCGGCAAGTTAAAGAGCAACTGCAGTCTACTCAAATAATCTATATATATAAAACTCAACGTGTGTGTGTGTGTGTGTATGTATGTATGTATGTTCCAGCATCACGTCCAAACGGCTAAAGATATTACAGTTTTTCTCTATTGTTTTGGCTCATTTCTTGAAACAGAAATTACATTCTCAAAACTCTAAGATCATTTGGCAAAACAGTCTTACAGTTTAGCACAACACTATAACTCGGGTGCAAAAGCTCATATCTCTCCCAAAACTGTTCACTCTTGCTTCAAAACCGTATTCATTTCCCATATAAAGAGTCAGTGCCCTCAAAATGGCAAATATTCTTCTCAATTGCTTTGGCTCATTTCTTGATACAGACCGGACATTCTCAGCTCTCTTGGTACTTTTGCCAAAATAACCTGGATGGTTCGGCACAACACCATGGTTCACCTTCAAAAGTTCATATCTTTCCCAAAACAGTTCACTCATGTGTCAAAACTAAATTTCTTTCTCATTCAAATAGTCAGTGCCCCCAAAATGCTTCATCCCTTTGGCATTGTGTAAGCACTGCAAGTCAAAATGTTTAGATGTTTTGTCTCTATGGCAGAGGACCATTGAAATATCCCTCATGTCCACCTTTCAGTCTTAGCCCAGTCCTTCATTGACAATGGTTACTGTACAGTTTTTGTCTAGCTAATTGAATACAATTGTGTATAAAACTGAAAAAAAAGAAAAGATTTTAGGGTAAGAGTCGCCTCCAAGGTTTGACATCACACATTGCACTCATACTGCCAAGGAAAAATTACTTTACAGTATTGTAACCATTATCATTCACACACAAAGTACCGTATTTATCGGCGTATACCGCGCACTATTTTGCCCTGAAAATCAGGGCAAAATCGTGGGTGCGCGGTATACGCTGATACCCGCTTTCCCGCCACGAGTTTGAATACCGTAGTACACTCGTGTATCTTCGGGCAGTCTCGGCGCCTCACACGCTGACGTCCTGAGCGTACAGGACGTCAGCGCGAGAGTTGCAGAGCCTGCCCGACGATACACGAGTGTACTGCGCTCCGTATATGTCGGCGCAGTATTCAAACTCGGCGCGGGAAACGAGCGGGGAGGACGCGAGGACGCCGCAGAAGGACGCCGGACCCGACGAAGAGGACACCCGAAGCCGCAGACGGACGCCGGACCCGACGAAGAGGACACCCGAAGCCACAGAAGGACGCCGGACCCGACGAAGAGGACACCCGAAGCAGCAGACGGACGCCGGACCCGACGAGGCCGCCGATGGACGCCGCGCAAGACACCAAAACTGTAAGTAAAAAAAAACTTTTTTTCCAAAGGATTCGGGGCAACTTTAGGGGTGTGCGGTATACGCGGGAGCGCGTTATACCGCGATAAATGCGGTAACTTCCATACTTCAGAGTAAAAAGAAAATGTATACAGCATAATATATACGGAAATATAAATGCACAAACATGAAACAAGGAAAATTATATTTAGCCTACAATGCTGTAAATAAAGCTGGAGTTTTACAACTACTGTAACATCTTTTCACTGGTCGCTGTCCTCACCCTCCCTCTCCTGTCCACCGTCCTCACCCTCCTGCCCACCGTCCTCACCCTCGCTCTCCTGGCCACTGTCCTCACCCTCCCTCTCCTGGCCACCGTCCTCACCCTCCTGCCCATCCACACGCTGCTGTCTGTCTGGCCACAGATTTTCGTCAACATCACAGTGTATATCCTCCCTTGCGATGCAACGAGGGAAGAAATGGTGTGCATGTTGCAACCATCCCCTACACTGATCTCCTGTAATATCCTCACAGGCAGCGTCCATTGTATGGATCAAGGACCTCTGATCTTGAGCCCGATGCTCATACACTCTCTACCTCCAAGCGGAGAAAAACTCCTCAATAGTATTGAGGAAAGGATAGTAAGGTGGTAGGAACACCATATCCATTCTTGGATGAGCAGTGAACCAGGCCTTGATAAGCGGGCCATGGTGAAAATTCACATTTCCCCATACAATTATATTTTGTGGTAGGTGAGGCCCTATGAGACCTCTCTCATTTTCAGGGATCAAATGCAAATGAAGGTGGTCCAAGAAGATGAGGAGCTTCTGTGTATTGTATGGGCCAAGACTGGGGATGTGAGTGGCCACACCATTCTCAGAAATGGCAGCACACATAGTTATATTGCCCCCTCGCTGGCCTGGGACATCCACCGTGGCCCGGTGGCCAATAAAATTACGGCCACGTCTTTGGCCCTTGGCCAGGTTGAAGCCAGCCTCATCCACATACACGGGTATGTGAGAGGTCTCGTTTCCTTCCAGTGCCATTATTCTCTACAATAGAGTAAAAAAAGAAAACATCAAATCAGTCATACAGAAGAGTCATACACTAGAGTTACAGACAGTTACATAGAAATGTTCTATGTTCCACAAGTTCAATATACTACTGGCCAGTATTCCAGTGGTTCCAAACCTGGGGTACATGTTCTTCTCAGAATTGGGGACCCATTCGAATACTGGGGCCCCGCCACAGCTTTAAATGTTCCGGGCTAACATGGTCCCGGAACCAGGAACACCGCGTGGCACGCGCACCCCTGTCTGGTAGGCCATCTCGCCCGGGGGCCGTGATGTCTGGTCACCCTAAAGGTGGGTGCCACCTCAGGTAAAGAACCCCGCCTCAATGGCGTCTGCTCCAGAAGTACCCTCCCCAGCATGCCCCGCGAGATAAACTCCCTCCCGATTGGCTGCTGGCAAGAGGCACCCCAGCCTGGACTCCACTGTGGCCCCAGGGTGGTATGACACCCCAGCAACCACAGAATGGACCAGCAGCACAGCCCAGCTGAAACAGAGACCCTTTGTAAAATTGCAATCAGAATCAGAGTCAACTACACTGTGATTATCCCTTAACTTTTACAGTAATAGCACCGGTACTTGGAAGTACACAGGCGCTACATCTACAATATTTTTCTTGTCATTGTTAGTATCATACGTAACACCCCACTGAGGTAAGATACTGTTATACTGTAGGCCTATCACACACACACACTAAATGAATATGTAAATGAATAAACATATTTGTTGCTCTATGCACAGTGTCCTGTCCTATACATTATATAATTCCATCATTGATTGTGAGGCCATGGTTGATGACATGGTCTATAATTGTGGCCCGAATTTCATCAGGGACAGCATGGTGTCTTCGTGCTCCTCGGCCTCTTCCCCCTATTCCACCACCACACACCCTTAATCCTCCTCCTCTTCTTCTTCCTCGAGCAGACAGTTGCCATTGTTCATTTACTTGGCCAGGTGACTCCATGTTCAGAAATTGTACTGGTCCTGCATGGCCAAGCTCTATATATACATGTTTGGCAGCATTCACAATCATGGACAGCATCTGTCAGGTACAGTAACTAAACATACTGTTTGATTGGTCATCTGAGACCAACTCCAACTCCTCCTTCGTTAGTCAAGTTCTAGTTGCACCCGACTGTCAATTGCTGTAATCATTTTATCAAATGTTCCAAGAGATTCATATATGGTATTCATGGTATTATGTTCCTGAATAATTTTGACAATTGAACAGACTATTGTGCATGTGATGACTTAAACAATGAAATGACGCTGACACATTTTGGAGAGAACGACCATTAGACTGAAGAAATGACAATCAGTTTAGATCAACAAGATCTATTCAATTGGAAATTGTGCTAAATGTAGGCTACTTGTACTAAATCATTTGAAAAATGTACTGAGGAAGTGAGACATGTACTGAGACATTTGCAATTTGATGAAATGAATGAGAAATGCCATTCAGTTGTGAACAATTGCGAAGTGGTTTGGAGATTTGTCCATGTTGTTTTGAGAATGTCATTTCTGTTTCAAGAAATGAGCCAAACCAATGGAGAAAAACTGTAACATGAAACTTGGCACACATGTTACTTATATGTCAGCAACAAACATAGGATAGGTGGTTTAACCCTTACCCACCCCCATTTGCCATGGTTGGGGTTTTTCTTTAAAGTCCCATTCAACTCTATGGGAAATACATGTTACTTCATAACTTCCAAACGGCTGTACATATTTCGATAACACTTGATCACATGTTACCTATATGTCCACTTAAACTATAGGATAGTTAATTTATCCCTTAACTACCCCCATTTGTGAGGGTCGGGGTTTTTGTTTAAAGTCCCATGCAAATCAATGGGAAATGTATGTTCCCACATAACTTCTGTACGCCTGGAGATATTTCAATAATACCTGGTACACATATTACTTACTAGCTGAATACCCGGCGTTGCCCGGTCTTCCTATCTTAACCTTTTGGGGAGGAAAATCATAGTAATATAAATATACCCATCTTTTATATAAGGGTGTAGGTAAGGGTTAATTTAACTGTCATATATTTTTATTTGGCATATAAGTAATATGTGTACCAGGTATTATTGAAATATCTCCAGGCGTACAGAAGTTATGTGGGAACATACATTTCCCATTGATTTGCATGGGACTTTAAACAAAAACCCCGACCCTCACAAATGGGGGTAGTTAAGGGATAAATTAACTATCCTATAGTTTAAGTGGACATATAAGTAACATGTAACCAAGTGTTATCGAAATATCTACAGCCATTTGGAAGTTATGAAGTAACATGTATTTCCCATAGAGTTGAATGGGACTTTAAAGGAAAACCCCGACCATGGCAAATGGGGGTGGGTAAGGGTTAAACCACCTATCCTATGTTTGTTGCTGACATATAAGTAACATGTGTGCCAAGTTTCATGTTAATATCTTTAGCCGTTTGGACGTGATGCTGGAACATACATACATACATACATACATACATACACACACACACGTTGAGTTTTATATATATAGATATGCCAAATAAAAATATATGACAGTTAAATTAACCCTTACCTACACCCTTATATAAAAGATGGGTATATTTATATTACTATGATTTTCCTCCCCAAAAGGTTAAGATAGGAAGACCGGGCAACGCTGGGTATTCAGCTAGTTTGTAATAAAAACATCTTTGCCGTTCTGAATCTTCCCTCCAACCAATTTGCATATTATTTTATATATGCTGTGATTCTGCACTTGCCAGATATGCTGCATAAATCTCCCTCTCCTGAGTCTGGCTGCAAAAACTGTGGGCAGCTGAAGCTGCTGCATGTTCACTTCCTGGATTTACACAGACACACACCTCCAGCTCTGCAGCTCTCATTGGCCCTCTTATGACTCTCCCTTCCTGGAAAACTCTCATGAGTGAGAGAGAGAGAGAGCTGTGCATGATGTCATAAGCCTAGGCTTTTTTCCGGACAAGAAACAGGAAGTGAGCTGTATAAGGTATTTACTGGCAGAAAAAAATGTTTTACTATCCAAAGTTAAAGCAACAAGAGCAGCAGATTTAATAGATGGAAAGATAAAAAAAAAAAATACTGAAGTTCCACTTTAAGCTGACTAGTGTTGAGCGGAATACGCCATATTCGATTTCGCGATATATCACGAATATATAGCCGAATATTCAAGAAATATTCGCTAAAATCGAATATTCGTGATATTTTATCCAAATTACATTTTTGCGAAATTTCGCTATTGCGAATGCGAAAATAATTGCGAAATTTCGACAAGTGCGGTAGGAGAACTCTGATTGGCTCATGCTGAAATCGAATATTCGTGATATATTATCGAATTTTCGCAAATGCGAATGCGAAAATGATTGCGGAATTTCGACAACTGTGGTAGGAGAACTCTGATTGGCTCTGATGCAAAAGAAGGGCGGAGAAAATAATCGCGCAATATTCATATTGCCGAATATTCACATTGCGAATATTCGGCAATATAAAATGATCGCTTCAGCTACTCGGCCCAGTGTCTCTAATCATACCAGCAATGCTTTTAGACGTCGATGGAGATCACTAGGATGTGATCTGTTTTAAAAATAAAATTGAAAAAATGCGAATATTCGGAATAGCGAATATTGGCCGCGAAATTCGATATATTCGCGAATACTCGAATATGCCATATTCCAGCCGAATATTCGCAATACGAATATTCGTGAGCAACACTAAAGCTGACCATACAATATACAAATTTCAACTGGTTCCTAATGACCTTTCTGAAATGTAGTCCCTGAGTGGTCCTGTCACTTCCCACCTTCAGGTATTCTAACAACCATTGGTATGCCGTTTCCTGCTTTCTTTCCCTTCAACCACTCCTTTTCTCTATTTTTTCCATTCACCCCTTCTTCTTATTTTTCTCTTCACTCTCATCTTCCCTTCCTTCATTCTGTCCATTCCTTCACTTTTATATTTACTAACCATTGTGTGTTTGACATAACACTACGACTGAGGAGTACTTCTGCGTGCAAGGGTATTTTGTAAAATATGACACTGTATGAAAATTCAAAGATTGTTCTGCTGGCTACTAAATGTTTACAGCCTGCTAAAAAAACTGTGTTATATTAACAATGAAAAAAAAGAAAGTAAACAAATTAAAAAATGTAAACACAATTTTAGACCAAAAGCTCAATTCACAAAGCTCTCACATCAAGATGAGGTTCGTTATTTTTAATGAGCAGGGCCCTCTGATTTCTCTTGTACCAAATTGTAATGTAACTGCAATGTCTGCCTTCATTTTGTTAAGCGCTGTGCAAACTGTTGGCGCTATATAAATCCTGTATAATAATAGTAATAATAATATTTTCAAAAAGTGACAGTTATTTACTGCTGAGCACAATCAGATTTGAAAATTATAGCCACATGCCTGGAAATTAAGATCCTTATCATTTGTTTAAACCTAAATTGAGCCTTATGTCTTGCCACCCTACAACGCATAGCATATAAATATCTCTAGGAAGGAAGCAGGTGGCTTCTGCTTCATTGCCATCACTTCCCTTGTTAATCCACCCATGAAAGCTGAGCTGTCTCCCACTTGTTTATTGAAGATAAAATACTTGATTTCTCCCTATATCCCATATGGAGCTCAAGTGACATCTACTCTAGTGTGAAACATTTTATTTGGTTTATGATGTAGGACGTTCTAAATCCCCATAGAATATTACAACATGGCAGGATATCAAGTGTAAAATTCTTTGCCCATTTTGGCATTTTATTTAGATCTTTGTGGTTTCGTTGAATGCCAGGGTCAGATAGGGCTAATTAACCTTGACTGCACATCATCTGCAAATTTCCAAAGAGTATATTACTTACCACAGTTATTATAAGCATCAGCAGCAAGAGGAAATACATGTAGCACTACCCTCGAAGGAGCTGCTGGTTTAAATTTGGGCCTGCCGTTACCTTACTGTTCCATGCCCTCGTCTCAGGGGTTCTCCTTGAAGAAGTGGTTAAAGGAAAAAATGTCTGCACCAAACACCAAGTCTCCTTTTTTCTCCCCCTGCATAGAGGGTTTTTATTAAAGACAACTTCAGAAAAGAGGGATGGAGGTTTAGGGGAGATTCAGGCATCTGACTTGCAAACCACAGATATTCTTTTAGGTCCAGAGGAACAACTGTCTCCACGCTGGATGCGACCACTGGATAGGCCCACTCTCACTGGTCTAGCAGCCGGTGCGAAGCTCGATCAAAGGGTAGTCTCTGCCACAGACTAGGTGAATTGTAGAACTTGTTTGATAGTCTCTGCCACAGACTAGGTGAATTGTAGAACTTAGCTCTCCGTGCCAGAATCTTTCAGCCGTTCCGGCAGCACTGTGAGGTATTATCAGGAATCAAGTACTCACCGAGACCGAACTGCCGAGGGTGGTTCACCTTTACGACCAAGCGCGCCCGCCCACTGAGTTTTGGAACAGGTGGCGGAAGCACGAGGCGGTACCGGTGCCAGTGGAGAAGCGTTGACCGGTGACGGTTGTAGATGACAGGTGCTTCTGGGTGACTGCAGACGGAAACAGGAACAAACGATACTGAAGCCGGATAACCGGTACTGAAAGAGTCCAAGAAACAAACTGGAAAATCCGGGGTGCAAGCCAAGTTTCGGGGAGCAGAGAAGACAGCAGATCCGGGTCACAAGCCAAGAGGTTCAAGGGCAGGAGAAACAACAACAGAGTCCAGGTCACAAGCCGAGGTCGGGGTCAGAAGAGTTTAATAGAGTGGTGAAGCAATCCGAAGTCAGGTTCCAGGTGAGAGGTGAGTCGGACGGAATTCCAACAGGAAATGGTTTCCAGAGACACAGGTTCAGGAAGTAGCTGACGATAAACCAGCAATCTGTCTACTGACAGGAGCTGGTTTAAATAGGGCAGTCACGCTGGTGATTGGCCCCGAGAGGTCACATGCTTATGCGCACACGCCTAAAGTGCCCAGTTAGCCGCCGGGAAGCCAATCTACTACGCTGGTGTGTTAAAGGAGGAAGTACAGCGCTTTGGCCCTGACAGGTATACTTTGAGATCCGGACGTATCCTCCAATTGAGTCCTCAATTGCTCAGTCCCTTTCAGCAGGTAAGGCGACACAGGATCATCCCTGGATCAGTAGGCCCCAGTAGCTCCTGGGCCTACATCTCAGTTGCGAGGCCTCAGGCCAACGTGGCCCCGAGGCGGTAACTGCCAACACATCCCTGAGGCCAGGAGTGCCCTCAGGGTTTGATCGGAAGATGAACCCCACAAAATGGTGTCAGCGACTTAAGTACCTTCTCCCAGAATGTACAGCGGGTTGACCACGCCCTCTGGGCTGCTTCTGGGAAAGAGATACTCAATGCATACAGCCCGTTGCCTTTCCAACTCTGACAAGCGGTGACAGCGACACCCACCGCCAGAGGGAAAATCATGCAACCAGCTAAACTGGAACAGAGCCATGAATTTAAACAAAATCTCTCTGGGCCAAACTACTGCCCATACAACTATAATTTCAACATATACCGCCCACTCATTGGGAGCAGGGCGCTACATACACATATATTTTTATTACTGCATTGTCTGCATCTACTTATTATTGGTCTATTGATTACTACAATAAAAGCATTTTGTTATTTATGATTTACATATGCAAAGAAAACCAGTTGATTTTGTCAGGCTAACAGTGCTATCCTGGTTCCTCTGCACACTTCTGAGTTATTTCAAGAGGTCCAGTTCTTAACTTTGGACTACAAGTCAGTTATTGCCTATGCTTTGGAGGTGAAGACAATGGAATGAATTGGGTAGTTTAGCAAAAGAAAAATATGATATAGCAGGAAGGGGGAAAAAACCTCCACTCCTTTAAATTACTGTATGTGCTTGTTACGCGCTTTAACTTGTATGTGGTGTTATGGAACAGTCAGGACCGGCGCTAGCGCAAGGCAACATGAGGTTTTTTTTTCACCGCCGCCAGCTGCCGTTGTACAGAAAGTGTGTCTGTGTATGATAAATCTATCTACATGGCATTCAGCCATGGGAAGTGCCATTGGCGCTATAGGGGGCGGGGGGGGGGGGCGCCAAAAAAAAAAATGCTCCCTGCTTTAAAAAAGATTCCCACCTGTCCTACGGCTGCGGCCGCCTCCCGCAAGCCCCGGCGGCGGCACGTCTCCACCTTCCAAAAGAATGAGCTCAGCTGTCTCTGTGTCTGGCAGCATGGAGGAGCCAAGTGTGACAGGCACCCCCATGCTTAGTGAAGTGTGACCGGCCAGAACAGCTTGCTTCATTCATCTAACCAGCTAGCGTAGGCGGAGCCTAAAGCTCTGCCTACCATCCTCTGCGCGCCTTCATCTTTTCCCCAAACGGGTCGGTGTGTGACGTGACGTCACCGATGAAGTGGGGCGTGAGGTTTCTGTGGAGTGGAGGACAGCCAGGACAGAGAGGAGACTTTGCATTTAGGGTAACCGGGAAATCCAAAGCCAGGCCCAGGCAGCAGCACACACTGCAGCAGCAGGTGAGGCCAGGTACGTGTATCATCATGTGTATGTTGTATCACCCACTTGCATGTTCTTAACTGTTGGCAAGGAGTCAATGGAGGTCCCTTAATTTTTGCACCTCCGCCCAATTGATTTCCCATATTTAGAAAATCCCTGGACACTATATTTTACCCCTTTCCCTCAGAATTGAGTAGAAACTTGGCCAGGAGGACCTCTAGAACGTGCTTTTCTCCCGACGCCCCAGGACAGGACACTGCAAGGTGGCTATATCTTACCAGCGATCTCACTCCTCCCCTGCTGCTACCCAGTGGCGGCTGGTGCTCCAAAATTTTTGGGGGGGCGCCAACGAAAAAAAAACACACAATTGCAGCCTCACTGTGCCCATCAAATGCAGCCACTGGGCCCATCAAATGCAGCCACTGTGTCATCAATTGTCACCACTGTGCCATGCCATCAAACGCAGCCACTGTGCCATGCCATCAAAGGCAGCCACTGTGCCATCAATTGTCACCACTGTGCCATGCCATCAAACTCAGTCACTGTGCCATCAATTGTCACCACTGTGCCATGCCATAAAACACAGTCACAGTGCCATGCCATCAAACACAGCCACTGTGCCATCAATTGTCACCACTGTGCCATGCCATCAAACAAAGCCACTGTGCCATTAATTGTCACCACTGTGCCATGCCATAAAACGCAGCCACTGTGTGTGCGTGCGTGCGTGCCAGGGGGGGGGGGGGTTACGCAAAATGCACCTTCGCCTGAGTTGGCAAAAATCCTTGCACCGGCCCTGGGAACAGTATGATTTTCATGAAGAGCAGCAGCAACACCAAAATTGCCATGTGTTTGTATATCTGATTTTCTATCTCTTTTACAATTAAAGTGATACTAAAGTCTTGAATTTTTTTTTCTTTAACCACTTCCAGACCTGCGCACGACGATGTACGTCCTATTTTTAAAGATTGATATCTCGGTAACGGCAGCAGCTGCTGCCACAACCGAGGTATCGATCTTTAGTGTGCGCGGTCTGGTACACGATAACGGCGGTCTCCGCGGCGGATTCGCCGTTATCGGTGGCGGGAGAGGGGCCCCCCCTCCCGCCGCTCTCCCGCGCCCTCCGCCGCTTACCGGAGCCGTCGGTAGCGGCGGAGGAGATCGGGACCGTTCGGCAGCTAAGCGGGGACGAGACTGAAGGAAAAATCTCCTTCGCCCGTCCCCATAGCTCTGCTGGGTGGAAGTGACGTCAAAACGTCAGTCCCGCCCAGCCTCTTAAAGAGACAATTTTTTTTTTTGTCATTTGAAAAAATGACAGTTTCAAATGTTTTTATTTTTTTTTGCATTTTAGTCTAAATATGAGATCTGAGGTCTTTTTGACCCCAGATCTCATATTTAAGAGGACCTGTCATGCTTTTTTCTATTACAAGGGATGTTTACATTCCTTATAATAGGAATAAAAGTGATCAATTTTTTTTTTCAGTGTAAAAAGTAATAAAATAAATAAAAATAAATAAGAAAACCCAAAAAAAAATTTTTTAAAGCGCCCCGTCCCGACGAGCTCACGCGCAGAAGCGAACGCATACGCGAGTAGCGCCCGCATATGAAAACGGTGTTCAAATCACACAAGTGAGGTATCGCCGCGATCGTTAGAGCGAGAGCAATAATTCTAGCCCCAGGCCTACTCTGTAGCTCAAAAGATGCAATCTCTAGAATTTTTTAAACATCGCCTATCGAGATTTTTAAGGGTAAAAGTTTGACGCCATGCCACGAGCGGGCGCAATTTTTAAGCGTGACATGTTGGGTATCATTTTACTCGGCGTAACATTATCTTTCACAATGTATATTAAAAAATGGGACAAATTTATTGTTGTCTTATTTTTTAAATCAAAAAAGTGAATTTTTTCCCAAAAAAGTGCGCTTGTAAGACCGATGCGCAAATACGGTGTGACAAAAAGTATTGGAATGACCACTATTTTATTCTCTAGGGTGTTAGAAAAAATATATATGTAATGTTTGAGGGTTTTTAAGTAATTTTCTAGCAGAAAAAAATGTTTTAGTCTTGCAAACACCAAATCTGAAAAACACCTACGGTCTGGAAGTGGTTAAAGAGGGTGTAAACCCAGATAAAAAACAAAACAAAAACCCTCTAAGACAAAGGAATAATGAGCTACTATGCATTGCATAGTAGCTCATTAATGAAATACTTACCTTAGCACGAAGGCCTGTAGCGGCGCCCGCACACTGCTGACACATCCGACATCTTCGCCAGTGTTTCGTCTGGGTTCCCGGGCTTCGGCGGTGTGATTGGCCAGAGCCACGATGACATCACAGCACAGGCCCTGAAGAAACGGCACGGGTGGTTGTTCCTTCTGAGCGCATGCACTGATGATGTAACCGGCGCAGTGTACAGTAAATATCTCTAAGTTTAGGAGATTTTTACTGTACCTATAGGTAAGCCTTATTATAGGCTTACCTATAGGCACAAACACATAAGGGGATTTTACTTCCGCTTTTAAAATAGCAAACATATTATACTTAAATGTTCTGTGCAGTTGGTTTTACACAGATCAGCCCAGATCCTCCTCTTCTCAGGTCCCTCTTTGGTGCTCCTGGCCCCTCCCTCCCTAATGGGAACACAGTTTAATACCATAGCTCCCAATTGGCCTTGATTTATAGGGACTGTCCCTTATTTGGAACAAAGTCCATCTGTCCCTCGTTCCTCCTCATTTGTCCCTCATTTAGGTCTGATCTATATAGCTGTATATAAAATGCACTATTTAGCTTTCAAAAAGTCTTTCTTTTATTCAAATTTCAAATGACTGCACTTGTAAATTTCATAAGCCAGTATAAAGGAATAGTAGTGGTAAAAAAAAGCAAGCGAGTGAGTGAGTGAGAAACTTATATAGCGCAACACATGCGAACTGAATCACCTCTGAGCGCTTAGTATCCATTCCCTGAGTAATCTTTTTTGCCCTCAGAAGAGATGGGTCTTGATTTTTGTTCTGAAGGCCAAGTAGTTCACCTCCAGTCGGATGCTGGTTGGTAGAGCGTTCCATAGTCTAGGTCCTTGGACTGCAAATCTTCGTTCTCCTTTGCACTTGTATCTGGCTTTGGGTATCTGGAGTAGATTTTGGTTGGTGGATCGCAGAACGCGATTGGGGTTGTGAGCTTTTAGTTTTTCGCATAGATATTGGGGGGGCATTTCCTTGAACACACTTATGCGTTAGACAGAGTGCCTTGAAGGTGATTCTGTCTTTTACAGGCAACCAATGAAGGGATCTCAGTGAAGGTAAGATTGATACCCATGTTTTTTTCCCAGTCACAAGTCGATCGACCGTATTTTGAATGACTTGCAGTGATTTGGTATTTAGGGAGTCTGAGATAGAGGGCATTTGCATAGTCAAGTCTGGAGTTGATAATTGTTCCCACCACGACTGCTATGTCTTCTTTTGGGATAAAGGGAGTGAGTCTGCGTAGTAGGCGCAGCAGATGGTGCAATCCGCTGACTACTGACCCTATTTGTGCATTCATTGTCATATAGGTGTCGAATATGACTCAGAGACTTTTGACTTTGGTGCTAGGGGTGATGGTTTTACCCAGAATGGGCGGGGGTGTCCATGTTGTTGCGGGATGATTCTTTTGATTGGCGTGAAACAGGAGAAGTTCTGTTTTCGAACCGTTGAGTTTAAGATAACTCTTCGTCATCCAATTTTCTATCAAAGTAAGGCATTTCTCTAGTCCGAGATAATGATCCTTTTTGTTGCAGATGCGAAAATACGGTTGTGTGTCATCTGCATAAGAGTGGTAAAGTAACTTCTGGTTACTGATGATTTCAAAAAGAGGGCAGAGATAGATATTGAACAGAACAGGCGACAAAGGGGATACCTGAGGGACTCCGCATGACACCGTGCGTTTTTCAGAAGTGAAAGGACCAAGTTTATCTATTTGTGATCGGTTTTCCAAGAAGGAGGAGAACCAAGATAAATCACATTCCGCGACTCTGGCTACTTCAGCTAGCCGAGTCAGTAATAATTTGTGGTCTACCGTATCAAAAGCTGCGCTTAGGTCCAACAGTACCAGAAGACAAGATTGTCCTTCGTCTGCTGCCTCGAGAGCATCATCCCATATTTTGAGCAGTGCTGTTTCTGTCCCGTGACCAGGACGGAAACCCGATTGAAACGGATCGAGTAATTTGTGGGTGTCTAAATGATGTTGTAGCTGTTGTACAACTTCTTTCTCCATTACCTTGGAGAAGACATTTAGGCCTGTTATGGGTCGACGGTGGTTTGGGTCTTTGGGGTCGAGGGTGTTTTTTTTTTAGAATTGGTTTGATTATGCCTTGTTTCAGCAAGGTTGGCACCAAGCCCTCCTTGAATGACTGGTTTATGAGCTGCGTGATAGCTGGTGCCAAAATATCGGCACATTCTTTCAGCAGTTTAGTGGGGAAGATATCATTAGGCGCTGTGCTATTTCGCAGAGTACCAATGATATTTTTAGTGGCATCGATGGAGATGGGTTTTAGAGTGAAATTAGTTTATTGCGGCGGATTTATGTGGGTATTAGGTTTGTGATTTAGGGGGGGGTTGATGAAGGTTCTATTTTGCTGAATACTTTCACAGATTTTTTTCAATTTTGTTAATGAAATAATCCGATAATTCGTTGCAAAATTCTTGTGAATCAGAATTCGGGGCCTCTAGACAGATTGGGTTCATGGTCTGGGTGACTAGATTGAAGAGTTTGCGGGGGCGGTTTAGGGCATTTGCGATGATATTAGAAAAAATATTTTTTTGGGCTTTAAAGATTTCTTTATGGTATTTCTTAGTTATTACCTTGTAAATAGTATGGTTTTCCTCTGAAGAGCTTCTTTTCCAAGCTGCTCCTGCTCTTCTGCGCTCTTGCTTCAACAACGACAGCTGGCCGTTAAACCAGCTGGAGTTGTTTTTCCGGATGGACGTTTTGCGTTTTGGCGCTACTAAGTCTGCTGACTGTAGTAGAGCCTTGTTGATGGCGTAAAGTGTTTCTGTGGCTGTTTGATGTTGTTGGATTGTTTTTATTTTGTTCCCTAATGTAGTTTTGAAGAGTTCCGAGTGGAGCTTCTTCTGAGATCTAGTCCAGTGTGTTGTCACCGGCTTTATAGTTTTTTTTGAGGGGGCATTTTTAGTAATTATGAATTTAATTGCATGGTGATCTGTCCATGGTCCATTTTCCAGAATGTTAATTTCCAAATCTTGTCTGAAAATCAGATCGAGCGTGTGACCTGAAGCATGTGTGGGCCCACATACTAGTTGCTGCAGACTTTATCCTTCCAAATGGTCAATGCAGGCGTCGGCGACAGGGTCCTGTGAGGAGTTGGCCCAGAGGTTGAAATCCAGGTGTCCTATAGCAGAGTAGTATGTGAACGGTGTCCTGGGGATTTGTTTGCAGTTGCAGAGTGAGGGTTTCCATGAATGGAAGTGAGGTCTGAAGGTCTGGTTTAGTGATCGAGAGGTGAGTCTTGTGGATCACCGCCAGGCCTCCTCCTCTTTGCCCCACTCTGTTAAAATGCGATAATTCTCTGTCACCAGTTCTCCTAGAATGGTGTTATAGTCGGCTGTTATCCAGCTTTCTGTGATAAAGAGGCAGTCTAAATCGTGTTGTAGGATGAAATCATGGATTTCTTGTCTGTGTTTTACTGCCGATCTTGTGTTGACCAAAGCGCATGATATGTGCTTTGGCTGGGGTGAATATGTGTAATTTTTGACTGTCGATCGTCGATCGATTCTTAACAGTTGCTCACTCCCTAGAACTTTTTTGGTGATGGCTGGTAATATTGAGGCGGATGGCTTTAGACCCCAAATGGTTTTTGCAGAGTATCTCAGATTAACCTTAATCGCAGAAACGCTGGGGATGGTGATAGTGGTTAAATGTTGATCGGGGAGGTATTCAATGACAATGGGAAGGAAGATTTTCAGGTGGGTCCCCAACTTGCTAAACCATCCCTCCCTGTTTGATCCAGAGGAAGGTGAAAAAAACCCTAGCCGTGCAATACCAATCAGCAGCGACAGGGGAAAAAATTCCTTCCTGATCCCTCTGGGGCGATCGGATAAAGCCCTGGATCAACTGAACTATGGCGGTGGAGCGTGGGTTCTTACCTGTTAGAGCTGCAGATTGGTGATCCTGCTTGTCCTATGTTCTGCGACTGATCGACTTGTGGAGTGAAAAATTGGCCAGTGAATTGATTGCTTGAACGGGCTGGAGGGGCAAAGAAAGGGGTAAGCGGGGGGGGGTAGTCTCTTTGCTGTGCTAGGAGGCTTTCCCAGGTAGATGCAGTAGTATGGTTTGTGGAATGATGAGGGGGGATGGGGTGAGGTGAAGCCAGATGAGGCCAGGGACCATAGGCTGGAGGCTGTGTGTGGAGGATCCGTAAAAGGAGAGCTGGGAGCTTGATCCTGATCCTGGGAGCTGGGAGTTTGGATGCCGGTGAGCTTACCTGCCTAACCTTCCTCCGGCAGCAGTTGCTACAAACCTCACTGCAAGCCGGGCGGAGGAGAAATGACAATTGATTGATGGGTGGTTTTAACAAATTTTTTTTGTATAATTCTCCTTTAAGGGAGCATGGCAGGGTGTGTATCCTATGCCTACATACATTTGCTAATAGGTGTCCCTCATTTCCATCTCAAAAAGTTTGGAGGTACGTAATACTATAGTTCAGGGCTCAACCAATCCCAGATGCCAGGTCACCACAATGATCAGAAATCCCATCCCAGCATCCAAGCTCCCACCAGCCCATCCATCATTGGCACCAGGGACGAGCAAATCCCGACGCGCTGAACATGCAGCTCAGGGCGCTGGGCAGCCAATTCAGCTTCAACCAGTGAGTGTACACATCAGAGTGGCTGACTGATATAGATCACCTTCATCTCATCCATCCCACCCACTCATCAGCCAGTTGTATCCTTTTTTTATTTATTTGAGTCAATATAGTTAGGTCATTGGAGGCATACAGTGCCTTAAAAAAGTATTCATACCCCTTGAAATTTTCCACATTTTGTCAGGTTAACATTTTGTTAACTAGAAACATAAATGTATTTTATTGGGATTTTATATGATAGACCAACACAAAGTGGCACAAGGAAAATGATAAATGGTTTTCTATTTTTTTTTTTTTACACATAAATATGTGAAAAGTGTGGCGTGCATTTGTATTCATCCCCCCTGAGTCAATACTTTGTAGAACCACCTTTCTCTGCAATTATAGCTGCAAGTCTTTTTGGTTATGTTTCTACCAGCTTTGCACATCTAGAGAGTAAAATGTTTGCCCATTTTTCTTTGCAAATTATGTCAAGCTCTGTCAGATTGGATGGAGAGCGTCTGACTACTAAAACCTTATATAAGCTTGACCACTTGCTTACCGGCTTATAGTAAAATGATACTTGCAGGAACCTTTCATCCTTCAGGGCAGACATCTTCTGATGTCCGCCTGTTCTCGCTGCTCCTGCGTGCCCCCGGGGGCATGCAGCGCGGCGATTTGGGATGAGGTGTGTTCCTCGAGACACAGCCCATCCCAGATCAGGGTAAAGAGCCAATGAAAATGTCTCTTTACCATGTGACCGGCTTAGTTCAATCACAACTGGTCAAATGTATTGTTCTCAAAATTGCCGCTCGTGCACACCCCTGGGGGTGCGCAGCGATAGGGAATGAGGCGTGTCCCTCAGATGAATGATCAATGAAATTGGCTCTTTACCACGTGATCAGTAGTGTCCAATCACAGCTGGTCACAAATGTCAACTAACGGCGGTAATTCGCCATTACCAGGTTCTCCTCCTCACACATTGATCCAGTGTGAGGAGGAGATTGCGGTAACAGAGAGTTACAGATTACAGTAGTAAAACACAGTCCCCAGATTGCCTCCAAAATAAAGAAAACCTGAATATAAGCCCATCAGAGTACCTGTCTGTAAGCCTATCAGAGTACCTGTCTCCAGCCTATCAGATTACCCGAGCACATGTCTCCAGACCATCAGAGTACCTGAGTACCTATCTGCAGCCCAAAGTACCTGAATACCTATCTGCAGCCCATCAGAGTACCTAAGTACCTGTCTCCAGCCCATCAGAGTACCTTTCTCCAGCCCATCAGACTAACCAAGTAACTGACCAGCCCATCAGAGTAACCAAATACCTGTTTCCAGCCTATAAGAGTAAACTAATACCTGTCTCCAGCCCATCAGAGTAACCGAGTACCTGTCACCAGCCCATCAGAGTACCTGAGTATCTGTCTGAAGCCCATCAGAGTACCCGAGTACCTGTCTTGTGGGGTCATTTTGTGGGCGTTTTCATTGTCCTGGTGTTTCAGGGTCTTCACAGGTGTGATAGGTAGTCATGAAATTAGATATGTAAATTATGCTCCTAAAAATAAGTTTTCATTTTCTTTCTACAGTTTTTAAAAACCTTTGGAAAAAAATAACATGTTCAAAAGACTCATAATGCCTCATAGAATATATGTTGGGTTGTTTGCTTTCCAAAATGGGGTCATTTTGTGGGTAACTACACTTTTAAAGGTGTAATAGGTCATCGTGAAATTAGATGTGTAATTTATGCCCCTAGAACTCCTGGAGGTGCTACTTGGATGTTGGGCCTCTGTATGTGGCCAGGCTGTGAAAAAATCTCACACATGTGGTATCGCCATACTCAGGATGAGTAGCAGAATGTGTTTTGGGGTGTCATTACAAGTATGCCTATACTGTCTGTGAGAAATAACTTGTTAATATGACAATTTTATGTAAAAAAAAAACTCACCGTGCCTCTTACTAAATACCCTGGACTATCTACTTTCCAAAAATTGGTAATTTGGGGGATATTTGTACTGTCTTGACATGTCGGGGCATCAAAAATTTAGATAGGCCATCGGTACATCAGGTGTGACCAGGTGTAATCAATTTTCAACGATTGGATGAAAAGTGTTTTTTTTTTTTTTCAAAATGTTTGCTTTTTTCACTTATATTGCAAAAAAAAATGGTGGTTATTAATTGCCACAAAAAAAAGTCTTATTGTGTGAAAAAAAATTATAAAAATTTTGTTTGGGTACAGTGTTGCATGACTGAGTAATTGTCATTCAACGTATGAGAGCACTGAAAGCTGAAAATTGGTCTGGGCAGCAAGGGGGTAAAAGTGCCCTGTATTGAAGTGGTTAAACATGACAATATCACTCGGAAAGCCTCTTTTTATTTTAATCACTAACTTTCATAAAAATACCAGCTGGTGACACTCATTGTTTGCTCTCCCAAACATAACAACATGCTGCCAGGTATGGCAAAAATAGAACAAAATACTCACTTCAGCACTGGCATGCAAAGTTTCCAGGAGACATGCGTGATGTCACTATGCCTCACTACTGCCTCATTGGATAGCTAAGCAATAAAATCCCAGCAAGAATGCAATCCAGCCCATTGCAGGGGCATATTCTGTTTCTTTTTTTTTTTAAATCTTTATTTTTTAAATTGTCTTTGTAGGCGATTTGACTCTGGGAAGTGGGACTTTCCAACCACCTCAGTTTGAAATGGCTATGAAGCTGACCAAGAACGTGGCAACGTACAACACTACAATGAGCCGGGAGAAATGATTATGAGCATGCGTCAAATTGATTCCGAGCATGCGTGTTTTTTTGCGCGTCAGAATTGCATACAGAATTTCCGACAAGAACTTTTCCCATCGGAAAATTTGAGAACCAGCTCCCAAATTTTTGCTGTCGGAAATTGAGACATAAAAGGTTTGATGGGGCCTACACATGGTTCAGAGTTTCCGTGTGTACGTGGCATCAGAGAATTCAGTCAAAGGTCACTCCCTGAATATTTATACCCTTTTTCAGCCTGCAACACTGTCAATAAAGCTCCTAGTGGTTAGCCAGAGAGAGATAAATGTTCCTAGCTGTGATTAGTGCAGCTCCTATACTATTGACAATGGCTTCTGTGACACCTACTGTTTTATTCTGTCTTCTCTGATTCTCCCCTTCTTTTACTGCCCCAATACATCTGATGATAGAACAGAGCCCCTGGAGGCACTCTGCACTTGCTCAGTTTGGTGTGTATTGCTAGGGAGTGTTCTTTTTTTGGGGAGGGTGCATGAGATTAGCACAGGGACAATCAGCACTGTCCAGACAGAAAGTCAGGGGTCATGCAGACTCATAGAACAGTCAGAGGAGAATAAAAACTCCACCTACAAGCTTTAACCAGTACTCGGTCGGACACTCATAGAGGTCACAAGACTGCTATCATATACTGCTAATGGGAAAAGGTATTTAGCAGTTTGTATTTACTAAAAATATATGCATTTCCATGTTCTGTGTACTGTGGGAGACCAGATTAAGTGAATGCAGGGTCCTGGGTTCAGTTACACTTTAAGAATCCCAACCTGGCCTGTGATAGAGGTAAAAAATAAATAAAGGTAGCCACCTATCTGTCCATATCAGTGGAAGCTGGTGGTATTCTGGGGGGGACGGACAGACAAACAATTCACCTACAGCCAGGAATGTCTTAATAGCATCATGGGCCCCTGGGAAAAGTAATGCTCTGGGGCCCCTACAATGGAGACAGCACAGGTAAACAGACATCAAGTAGGTAGGAGGTAGACAAGCGGAGCTTCCCCTTTTGGGTGGAGCTCCGCATTAACTACATGAGCAATCATTCTGTACAGCAAAAAAACAGAGGGAAAATACTACATACATAAAGTAACAAAGCTGTCCTATAATATAATATAATATATCTGCTAGATTGATGCGTCCCCAGCACTCTGACCCCTCTACATGCTAGATATCCCCCCAGCACTCTGACCCCTCTACACCCCAGATATCCCCCAGCACTCTGACCCCTCTACACCCTAGATATCCCCCAGCACTCTGACCCCTCTACACCCCAGATATCCCCCCAGCACTCTGACCCCTCTACACCCTAGATATCCCACAGCACTCTGACCCCTCCACACTCCAGGTATCCCCCCAGCACTCTGACCCCTCTACAACCCAGATATCCCCCCAGCACTCTGACCCCTCTGCACCCTAGATATCCCCCCAGCACTCTGACCTCTCTACACCCCAGATATCCCCCCAGCACTCTGACCCCTCTACTCCCCAGATATCCCAACCGCACTCTGACCCATCTACACCCCAAATATCCCCCCAGCAATCCGACCTCTCTACACCCCAGATATCCCCCCAGCACTCTGACCCCTTTACATTCCAGATATCCCCCCAGCAATTTGACCCCTCTATATCCCAGATATCCCGCCAGCACTCTGACCTCTCTACACCCCAGATATCCCCCCAGCAATCTGACCCCTCTACATCCTAGATATCCCCCAGCACTCTGATCCGTCTACTTTCCAGATATCCCGCCAGCACTCTGACCTCTCTACACCCCAGATATCCCCCCAGCACTCTGATCCCTCTACATCCCAGATATCCCGCCAGCACTCTGACCTCTCTACACCCCAGATATCCCCCCAGCACTCTGATCCCTCTACATCCCAGATATTCCCCCAGCACTCTGACCCCTCTACATCCCAGATATTCCCCCAACACTCTGACCCCTCTACATCCCAGATATCCCCCCCAGCACTCTGACCCTTCTACACCCTAGATATTCCCCCTAGAACTGTTACCATATATTATAATGCCTCGTACACACGATCAGTTTTCCCGACAAGAAAAGTGTGTTGTGAGCTTTTTGTCAGGAATTCTTTTCTGGTTGATCCTTGTGGTATATGTTCACCAAGCATATTATCACAGTAGTCTTCTCCACAAACTTCAGTGCAGGATGAAGAAATTATGGTAGAATTAGGCACTTGGCCCCGGATTCTTGTAGCACTTACGCCGACGTATGTGTAGATACGCTGCGTAAGTGCACAGATGCGACGTCGTATGTATGCGCCTGATTCCTAATGCAAGATACGCCTGAAATGTGGCTTCATCCGACCGACGTAAGTTTCCTACGCCGTCGGAGCCTGGGCGCATATTTACGCTGGCCGCAAGGGGCACTTCTATTGATTTACGCGTCGAATATGCAAATGACCGAGATACGCCGATTCACGAACGTACTTGCGCCCGTCACAGTAGTATACGCCGTTTATGTAAGGCGTACGTCCGGCGTAAAGTTATTACACCTATAGGAGGCGCATCCCATGCAAAGGTATGGACGACGGAACAGCCGTCGTATTTTACGTTGTTTACGTAGGACTACGTGAATAGGGCTGGGCGTAGGTTACGTTCAGTGATTCGACGTATCTTAGGCGTTAGGTCCGACGTGATTCTGAGCATGCGCACTGGGAAGCGTCCACGGGACGGTGCATGCGCCGTTCGTTCGGCCATTCATTTGCATGGGGTCACGGTTCATTTAAATGGATCACGCCCACTTCCTTCCTACTTTGACAGACAATTTACGTTACGCCGGCGCAACGTTGGGAGCGAGTGCTTTGTAAATACTGTTCGTGCCTCACTGATTTACGTTGGCGTAGCGCATATGAGATTATAATTATTATTATTATGGTCTGTATTCTCCCCGCCATGTGTTAACCTGGGAGGAGAGTTAGCAGGTTTTGCGGAGCTAAGCTCAAGCGGATGGAGGGCTTGCACATGTTCTTCAGAGCCACACTCTATGCACTTGATTGACACATTACAGTCCCTTGCTAAATGTTCTGTAGAAGAACAGCACCTGAATCATACCCTAAATGTCTTTAAAAGCTCTTTACGCTCTTCAAGCCGATACATTTTTGGAGGGGGTGTGGCTTCTTGTGAATGGGACACTCTCTGTTAGGGTTTTCAGTCTTCCTACTCTGTTTGTTTGTGGCCACAACTGTAGTAGGAGTGGGAAGGATGTCAGTCTTTTTCATGGATACTGGGCCTCTACGGTTTCTATAGTTGCCCTGAAGACTGGTACTTTTAGGAAAGGGTGAGAAGAGACTGTACTCACTGTAGGAAAAACTTGGATCGTTCTTGGTCTCTGCAATTTTCCTGATGAATTCTCAGAAGAAAGAGATGGAGGGAAGGAAACCTTGTTCTCTTTTTTGTATGATGACCCTAGTGCAAACCATTTCTCCTGCAAACCATACGGGAGCTTGGAGACAATTGGGTTTACCCCTCTTGCAGTGTCAAGGTAAATGAGTCCATGTAGTTTTGGGTCTGCCTTGGCTAGCTGAAGCTCAAGGAGAAGGTCACTCAGTCTCTGGAACTCCTTGTTGTCCTTACCAGATATCTTTGGGAAAGTTTCCAGGCGCATGAACAAAGCATTTTCTATAGCTTCTGGATTGCCATAACTTTGCTCTAGTCGATCCCATGCAGCAGTGATGCCTGTGTTAGGATTGTCCATGAAAACCGATCTTAATGGTTTAGCACGTGCAGCAGATAGAGGACTAAGCCATTTGATCAGCAGATCCTGTTTTTCGGCAGCTGTAATGCCAAGATCACTGATTGCAGTTCTGAAAGCACATTTCCAACTTCTGTAGTTCTCAGGTTGGTCATCAAAGACCAGTCTTTGTGAGCTCTCTGCGAAGTATGTACCTCACAAACTCTGCTGTCTCAGTTGTCTCTGCCTTAATATGAGATGCTGTTGGCTGAATGGTGCTGATTGCGCTATCTTTGACATTGTTGTTAAAGGGCACAGGGAAATATGGTGCAGCAGATGCATTCAGGTTAGTTGCTTGTTTGAAGTCAGTTGTTCCAATGGCACATTGATTCAAGGCTGTACCGATGATCGGAAATTGATGACTTGCTTGAAGCTTGCTCTGATGCTCTGTGATGTATGAAGGAAGATTAGGTAGGCAGGTAGGAAATGCACTGGAGTGATTTTGCATGTAGAAAGTCGCTAGAACCTCTTTGACTTGAAGCTGTGAAGGAGTCTCTATGTAGTCAGGAGCATTGGAGATTATGGAGTGTACACTGCAGTGGCTTAGGACATAGCCTTTAGTGCATTTGAGGGGGTCTTCCATATCTGCTATGTTTAGGTTGATGAAGTCTTTCTCACTTGCACCTTCTTCTGCACTGATAGCTTACTCTAGGACCCTTAGTTTTGCCATAGCTGCATCATTTTTACACTGTTCGTTAAAGGTTCCTATTGTTACTCTTTGACGTGCTGTCTGAGCTTCCAACTCTGCTCTTTCACGTGCTGTCTGAGCTTTCAAATCTGCTCTCTTTTCTGCATATGCGACCTGCACCTTGCTGGCTTCCACTTAGGGTGACCACATTTCCAAACTACCTTTCAGGGATACCCTCCCTTCCCAAAAATCCGCTTGTGCTGTAACAAATCACAGCAAAGTGATTGGACACAAGAGGCGGGATTTATAATTTCTCCAATCACAAGCAGGGGGCAGGATTGTGCTCCTCCAGGCATTCCCGGCCAGGACAAGTACTGTCAGTGAGTAAAGCAGTGATCTGGCGGCCTTTTTTGTGGGCATCAGATTGGTCCAGGGGGTGGCTGTTTCAGTTTCATTCCGGAGCACTGTATTGTCCTGGAATGAATGTGCCCGGGACAGACCTGCAAAATGCAGGACTGTCCCGGGCTATCCGGAACACGTGGTCACCCTACTTCCACTTCAGCGTGGGCATTAATAAGTCGCTCACTGAGTGTTGAGTATCTTGAACTATGGGATCTAGAAGACTTTTTAGAACATCTGGTGGAAACAGATCTGTGAGATGCAGTGTCCTTTAACAGCTTTATCTTTGCTTCTGCCTTTAATCTGGTTTGCTGGATAAAACTGTCCCTTTCTAGATTAAGAGCACTAAAGCTCCTTAATTCTTCCAGTGAAACTTCTGTGTTCATACCTTGTAAGACATTAATGAATTTGTTACTGGTAAACTGATAGAGCTCATATGAGGCATAAAGTTGTTTAATGGTGCCCTCTAGTGTGTAACAGGCGCTCTCAGTGCTGTAATGCGTTCCACGCTGGAACGCATATGGCGCCCGCGCGATGATGTCATCGCCCGGTGCCATGTGCGTTCCAGCTTGGAATGCGGAAGTGCCGAGCGCACTCAGCACTGGATTTGGCACACCTGCCATACACCTGTTTCCTACCTATAAAGGCATTGACTTAACATATAAACAGGGTTCTATTATTGTCAGCCGTACCGGCCACGCTACGATACAGACAACATTATGGCCAGCTAGCAAAGACCTTCACTGCGTCCAGACTGCCATCGCTGCGGACAACCTTAGAGTTCTTCCTTGCTGACACCCTACACTACGGAATCCTTTGCTGCTAAACTCAAGCCCTGCAAATGGATCAGTAGCAATTGTTTTACTTGTAGTGCCTTAGAAAGACCTGCTACGTATATTGCTTCTAAACATTGCTGTATTTAATTCTGGCTTATTGGATACTAAGATACTGCTTGGGACTGACTGTTGTGCCTGCCCGCTGTTTGCTGTGGAGTATCTTAAAAGGACATACACTCCCAAATTAGCTGAGCTATAAGTGCCTCTCCCATGCAACTATTAATTGTTATCACAATTCTTATTTACTACGTGCTTGACATAAGTTCTTACTTGTTTATGGGCCCATGCCCTAAGTTACTAAACATGTTCGCCTAAACTTTTCTATGCTAAGGGTTGAAGGTATTTCATACCTATTCCCTTAGTGGCCTAATGTACTTTTTTATGTTGAAGTGATATAATGTAGAGAACCCCCAAACTCCTGTTCCCTGATTGGAGTGACGCCTGGGGTCCCATACTGATAATCGCTTGCATTCAGATGTGCATTGGAATCTTCACGTGTATTGTATACTTTTAAACGCTAGGGGTTGGTCGCATGTTGTAATACGTCCACCCCTTGAAGCTCAATGCATTCTTTTATGTGAGAGAGAGATGATGTAGAGAACCCCCAAACTCCTGTGTTCTGATTGGAGTGACGCCTGGGGCTCAGTACTGATATCTCACATAGAGAAGTGCATTGAAATCCTTGCTAACTGCAGTTGTGGTCCACTCCCATTCACTAGAGCTGTTACATAGTGTCAGTAGTTCACGTTCAACAGACACTGTATTAGCTTGAGTAACAATTTTCTCCCAAAATAATTTCAAACTATTTGACAATTCAGTCCTTAAAGCTTCATAATTCTTCATTACTTTCCAAGTGGGTTTAACTGAGCGTTTGGGTAACTCAGTTTCCTCAGGATCTTGTGCTGGGGTTGCTGTGTGTTCACATTCAGAGGCTTGGTTAGTCATGGCAGAATGACTGAGTGATAAGCAGGCAGGATCTGCTGAAATATGACACCATGCAGCCTAAATCTGGCTATGAGGCTGCCATGTGCTGCTCTCTTCTTCTTTCTTGCAATGAGGGCAGTAAATCTTATCTGTATTAGTACTGTCATGCAGAAATCTTGTAATTAGGATGAGAAACTATGGGCCAAATCCTCAGAAAACTAGCTTAACTTAACTTTTCCGAGTTAAGTTACACGGCCTTAAAATTTCTACCTAAGTGCCCGATCCACAAAGCACTTACCTAGAAATTTCAGGCCGTGTAACTTAAGTGCCTCCGTCGCAAGGAGGTCCTCCTCTCCGGGGGGCAATTACAATTTAAATGAGGCGCGCTCCCGCGCCAGCCGTACTGCGCATGCGTGTGACGTCATTTTCCCGACGTGCCTTGCGAAAAATGACGTTACGTCGGGCTTTGTGGATTGCGACGGGACAATAAAGTTGCGTCGGGTAAAAAAAAAGTTACGCGCCAGGAAAAAATATTCAAAATTTAAAAAAAATCGCGGCGATCGAAAAAAAGTTCTGTTTTTACAAGGTGTTACTAGTTTACACTTTGTAAAAGCAGAACTAATTTTACGTATGCAAAACGTAACTTACGCAGAAAACACAAAGCTAAAAAGCTTTGTGGATCTGCCTAAGTACTCATTTTCATACGCAAAGCGGCATTTCGACTCGAAATGCCCCCAGCGGCGGATGCGGTACTGCATCCTAAGATCTGACAGTGAAAGTGTCTTACAGATGTCAGATCTTCTGCCTATCTTAGGAAAAATCCTTTTGAGGATCAGATCCAAAGATAGGCACAGGGATACGCAGGCTGAACAGCAGTTCCACCTGCGTATCTCCTTTGAGGATTTGGCCCTATGTTTTTCTACTGTTCTGACTCAACTACAAGGCCAGAAAACTTTATCTCCAGCTTCATGTAGGGCTTACACGACCTGGTGTTCTATTTATCCCTTGCATCAATTCAGACAGCTTAACTCAATGAATAACTCACTGTTAGAGAGACAGACGATGAATCATTTTGAATGTTTCGTTTAATGATGGATATTCATAGGTAGAAAACTGTTGCAGTTGTAAGCCACATTGAAAGATGTTTAGCATGGAAGGTATATTAAAGGGTCACTAAAGGAATTTTTTTTTTTAGCTAAATAGCTTCCTTTACCTTACTGCAGTCCTGGTTTCATGTGCTCATTGTTCGTTTTTGCTTTGATGTTGCTGTAAATCCTCTCTGTTCTGGACACATCCTGGTTGCCTGTTTCCTGATAACCACAGTGCTGGGAGATTTCTCACTGTGGTGACTAATCAAGGAGCTGTGTGTAAAACGAAACTGGATTGGTGCTGAGGAGTTTTAGACAAAGTATCACTGCTCTCTATTGGCTGACTGCCCTCTAGTGGCTCTCTGTACATCAGAGAACCAGCAAACAACAGCAAAAACGAAACTACACTGCAGGCACATTATATGATTGTTTTTTTATCTATTTTTAATCATTTTTAAAAGGAATCAGTTAACTATTATGTCTCTATGCCCTGTAAACAGTCATTTCAGCTAAAAAAACTTTTTCCTTTAGTGACCCTTTAAGCTAATGAGAGAGATACAGGAAGTGGAAGGGAATATATGGAACTACGGTGAGAGAGAGAGTTCAGCTAGACAGAAGGGAGCAGAGCTTAAAGACACAGAGCAATAATAAATCACATAGTGTAACACAACAGTCACCTTGGGCCAGATCCACAGCCAGCCGCCGTAACTTAAATATTCCCATTTAAGTTACACTGCCGCAAAATTTCTACCTAAGTGCCCGATCCACAAAGCACTTACCTAGAAATTTTCGGCTGTGTAACTTAAATCCGGCCGGCGCAAGGCGTTCCTATTCAAATGGGGCGAGTCCCATTTAAATTAGGCGCGCTCCCGCGCCGGACGTACTGCGCATGCTCTCGACGTCATTTTCCCGACGTGCTTTGCGCGGTTTTACGTTGCGCCGGGTTTTGAGAATCGCGACGGGCGTAAAAAAAAAAATACGAGTTGCGGCGGGAAAAAAAAAAATTGAAAAAAAAAGATGGCGACGCGGGATAGAAGGGTCTACTTTTACAAGGCCTAAACAGTTTAGGCCTTGTAAAAGCAGCCCTAATATTGCGTTTGCAAACTAATACTTACGGAGAAAAAACGAAGCGTAAAAGCTTTGTGGATCTCCGTAAGTGCTAATTTGCATACCCAAAGCGGCATTTCGACAAGAAATGCCCCCAGCGGCGGCCGAGGTACTGCATCCTAAGATCCGACAGTGTAAGTCCCTTACACATGTCGGATCTTCTCCCTATCTATTGGAAACTGATTCTGTGGATCAGTTCCAAAGATAGAAACAGGGATACGACGGCGTATCAGTAGATACGCCGTCGTATCCCTTTTGTGGATCTGGCCCCTTGTTACTACCTAGAGAAGTCATTTAACTATCTTAGCTGTTAAAAAGCTTCCAAGCGAAAGTGAGGCTAAATATGTCAATTATCTCTATCTCTGTGTAGCGCCCTCTTTTGTACATAGTTGTGAAGTGTAGATAGAGGATTGTTAGAAGCCTGGGTGTAAGAGGGTTTACTTTAGATCAGCGTAGAGGGCTCTGCAGGTCAGGCCTCTGGTACCTCCCCTTGGTTATTTGGAGAAGTTTTTAGAAGCTAGTAGGCAAAGCCCAGAAGGTGCTGATTGGAATATTAATGGAAATCTGGCCAATCCCCAGGCAGGAGGCCTGACAGGGTGGTTGAACCAGCCCATTAATATTGAGGAACCTGGCCAGCAGGGGAGTCGGGTGGAAGATGGTTAAGGTGCTGCTGTGTAGCCTGGGAGGGGGCCTCAGAGAAGGGGTTTTCTGCCTTCAGGCTGGAGGAAGGAGGAAAGCTGAAGAAGGAAGCTCCACTGCCTTGCCTTCCCCTGGGGAAGGACAGCCTGCATAGCCTAGAAAGGAACCAGCCCAGCAGAAGGCCTGAAAGCAATTCTATTTATAGCTGCAGGACAAGGACAGCGCGACTACCACTTCATCCCCAGGGCCTATAAGGGAGATGTCTGCTAGATGCAAGTTGTTGGCAAGTCTTCATGAGTTTATTGCTTACCCAACCCCTTGCCTTGAGAACAGATACCGTATCCATGTGGGATGGTATTTTTCATTAAGGGGGCTGAGAGCTTCTACAAGTTGGGACACAGAGTTGTGACACAGAGCTCCTAAAAGGGATTTCTTTTGCTGTTCCAGAGAGAATACAGTCAAGTATCTGTCATTTTCAATGTGCTAGAGAAGGAAGTTGTCCCTATCTAGTTATTCTAGTTAAATTGGGCATCCCATATCCCCATTTACCCTACCCAAGTTGAAATCCCTAATAAATCCAATTTTTTTTTATTAAAGGACTTGTCCCAACTTTGTGTGTGTGTTTTTTTCCTTTTTTCTCACTTTTTTTTGGGGGGAGGGCGGGATCTGGAGGTCCCCTTTGTTAAAGGGGGCTTCCAGATTCCGATAAGCCCCCAGCTCGTAGACCCCCACAACCACCGGGCAAGGGTCGTGGGGATGAGGCCCTTTTCCCCCATCAACATGGGGATATCCTTCCCATGTTGAGGGCATGTGGCCTGGTACGGTTCAGAAGGGGGGGCGCTCTCTCGTTCCCCCCTCTTTTCCTGCGGCCTGCCAGGTTGTGTGCTCGGATAAAGGTCTGGTATGGATTTTTGGGGGGAGCCCCACTACATTTTTTTTATTTTGGCGCAGGGTTCCCCTTAAAATATATACCAGACCTGAAGGGTCTGGTATAGATTTTTGGGGGAACCCCAAGCCATTTTTTTTTATTTGGAGCAGGGTTCCCCTTTATATCCATACCAGACCTGAAGGGCCTGGTAATAGACTGGGGGGGGGGGGGGGCATGTCGTTTTTTCAATGACTTTTATCTGTATTGCCGGGACCAGACAATTCATTATAGCCACGAGTAGTTTTAAATTACTCTTTGTATTGATACATGTCCCCTGGGGCAGGACCCGGGTCCCCAAACACTTGTTATGACAATAACTTGCATATTAATCTTTAAAATTAGCACTTTTGCTTTCTCCCATAGATTTTTAAATGGTGTTTCGCGGCTTTCGGATTTGCCACGAACACCCCAAATTGTTCGCTATTCGGCGAACAGCCAATGTTCGAGTCGAACTCATGTTCGATCTGAACAAAAAAGCTCATCCCTACTTAGTACAGACTGCTACATTTATACTAAAATAATTTCAATTTTATATTTTTGATATACGATTTCTGCTCCGGTCTTTGTTGTTTTTTTGCTGATTATTACTAACATATTCAACATCAAGTATTTTTTCAGTGGTCTTCAAACTGCGGCCCAAGGGCCAGATGCTGCCTTTATCCGGCCCTTGGGGCACTATTACTCCCAACTGATACAAGACACTATTCTGCCATCTGACATCGACAAAGGGGCACCATTTCTCCCACTGACATCAATAATGGGGCACTATTCCTCCCCCTAATTCCAAATGTGATGTTTATTCCCACTGATGCCAGGAAAATTTCTACTCCCGCTGGCTACAGTCCACCCCCTGAAAGTCTGAAGGACAATAAACTGGCCCTTTGTTAAGAATGTTTGGAGACCCCGGTATATCACTGAATATCACCTTACAGCACTTATAGGTACTGTCAATTGCAAAAATTGCATTGTGTAAAATCATCATTATTCTCTGCACTAAACTTTGTTGGAAAATCACAGTATATGATAATGTAGTCAAATGCAGTGTGTCTTGCTTCAACCCCTGATTTCTAAAACTCTTTAACACATGGTAGCTGCTCCACCTTGTGGTTTGAGTTGGTAATACACTCGATTGACCTGGGCACCGTACAGATCATGTGCTTTAAAAGTAGTGTTTTGTCACAATTTAAGCAGCATTTAGCATTTAGTCAAAAGAAAAGACAAAAAACAAAACAAAATTGTGTATAATTGGCAAGCAAAGGTAAACGACATGTATTAACATGATTAATATGTACTGGGCTATGATATTTCACATGTTCTGTAATATATCTGCCACTCTGTTCTCTCCTCCTATCATGCTCCTATAAGCATGTTCATTGTTAGCACATGAGCAATGCAACACAAATGAATGGTTGCGTCTCCTTCTTCCAGTTTTAGCTCTGTTATATGGAGGGGCACTGCAAAAGGCCATTACAAAGTGATAATCAGGTAATTACAGTACATTGTTTAAACTACATTTAATAAGGTATTAATAAATAGAAAGCTGCATTATTTTTTTCTTTTATACCTGCCTGGGATTCAGCTTTAAAAACATACACAGTGTAAAATATACAATGTGTAAAACGACTAGACCTCTTACTGGGCGACATGTGGTCCACCCTTCCTTCTTTCCTCAGTTGTTTTTGGATCCATCACAATCTGTAGCCAAATGGGGGGGGAAAGAAGAGCAGATGTAGACTACATATCTTCCAGGACTGAGACCGCGTACACACGGTCGATCCATCCGATGAGAATGGTCCGACGGACCGTTTTCATCGGTTCACGGCTGAAGCGGCCTGATGGTCTGATGTGCGTACACACCATCAGTTAAAAATCCGATCGGGTTAGAACGCGGTGACGTAAAACACACGACGTGCTGAAAAAAACTAAGTTCAATGCTTCCAAGCATGCGTCGACTTGATTCTGAGCATGCGCGGGTTTTGAACCGATGCTTTTGTGTACTAACCATCGTTTTGGACCTATCGGTCAGCGGTCCATCGGTTTGATTTTAAAGCAAGTAATTTTTATTGGAAGGACAAAAGACCGATGGGGCGTACACACCGACGGTTTGGACAGATGAAACTGAACTTCGGTCCGTTTTCATCGCTTTGGACCGATAGTGTGTACGCGGCCTAAGAGAAACAAAATGTTACCCCAGCTCCACTGCCAATATAGAAGTCCATGAACTGTGATCCGGTGCTCTAGCCAGGACGTTCAGGCCACACAAATACAATACTTGAACCACATCACAGCCCATGAAAATGCCCTAAAAAATTGGACATGCTTAATTTTTACCAATGCACCGCACTGCAGTGCACAGATTTCAGTAGGTTAATTGGATTCAGTGTGTTTGTAAATAACATGGCCCGGATTCACAAATCACTTGCGCCGATGTATCTCGAGATACGCTGCGTAAGTGCAAATATGCGCCTGAAAATAGGCTTCATCCGACCGACGTAACTTGCCTACGCTGGGGTAGAGTGGGCGCATATTCACGCTGGACGTCTTTGGCGCTCCCATTGATTTTCTATTCACATATGCAAATGAGGGAGATACGCCGATTCACGAACGTACATCCGTCCGACGCAGTGTGCGTAAAGTCATACGTCCGGCATAAAGTTATGCCCCATAAAGGAGGTGTAACTCAGCAGCATCCATGCAAAGGGCTGTAGCAGGGAACACAAGCCGACGTATTCTACGTAGTTTACGTAGGACCTGAATATGACTAGGCGTAGGTTACGTTCACGCCGTAGGCAGTGATCCGACGTATCTTAGGCAGCTGTACCGACGTGATTGTGAGCATGCGCACTGAGATGCTCCCACGGGACGGCGCATGCGCAGTTGGCGATACGTATCTGTCTGGCGCTTCGGCCCATCATTTGCATGGGGTCACGCCTCATTAGCATGGCTCACACCCACTTCCACTTACGCCAACTTACGCCTGAGAAACCCAGCGCAGATTTGGGAGGAAGTGCTTTGTGAATCCAGTGCTTGCCTCTCTGTGCTGCGTCGGCGTAGCTTAAAGGAGATACGCTACGGCGGTATAAATATGCGCCAGTGTCTGTGAATCTGGGCCCATGTCTTTTTTTGTGTACCAAAATGCACATAAAAGGTGTGAACCAGGTCGAAAGGCTACCTGCACACCATTAACAGACTGTCTGTTCATTGAACAGGATGATTACCTCTTTTACGGCCTAGTGCTGGTAGCCACATTGCAGAAGACTACCTGTATCTAATATAGAATAACAAAACCATAAAAAATAAACACTTCCCACAGCACTATGGGGACCTTACATTGCAACGTCTTCCCATAGAGCGTCTCATATTATTTCTTTCATTATAAAGGTTTTCCACTCATTAAAGTTTCCATTCTTTCTCTCTGACCACTGTATGTTCTCTCTTATGATTGATTGGCAGTCATATTTAACAGAACCTCCTGCATCCTGAACAGAAGGATGACCAATCCCTGTTCAATATGGTGAGTGACCAGCAGGAGGCTGAGAGGGGTATAAATGGGCTGGAACAGAGAGCACTGAGGACTGACAGCCTCATTGCACAAGCATGCCTGTACCCAGAGCAGAATGACCACCACCATTTACCCTTAAGGACTGACAGAAACATGGCACACAACCCCTTACTTGATAGCCACACTGAACCTGACTGCATGTCCACAAAATTATAATGACTACCTTCACTTCTAATGCCGCATACACACGATCGGACCAAACCGATCGTGTGTAGGCCCCATCGGTTATTTATCCATAGGTTAAAAGAAAGCAATCTTATTTTAAATTTAACCGATGGATACCTAACCGATAGAAAAAAAACGATCGCTTGTAGGCACGTCTATCGGTTAAAAATCCACGCATGCTCAGAATCAAGTCAACGCATGCTTTGAAGCATTGAACTTCATTTTTTTCAGCACGTCGTTGTGTTTTACGTCACTGCGTTCTGACATGATCGTTTTTTTAACTGATGGTGTGTAGGCAGTCAGCTTCATCAGTTAACCGATGAAAACGGTCCATCAGACCATTTTCATCGGATGGACCGATCGTGTGTACAGGGCATTAGGATTGATGGCCACCTTCCATAGTACTTCCTGTGTCTGGAAAAGAATGGCCATCAACTTCACCCTTTTGGACTAACAGCCACATTGCACAAGAATGTCTGTACTCAAAACAGAATGACTCCACCTATACTCATGGGGGCCAACAGCCACATCGCACAGAAATGCCTCTACTCTGAGATAATTACAGCTTATTTTAGTATTTCTAGCGTTTATGTTCTTGTATTCATGTTGCTCTGTGCTTATTTATTATTGTTTGTTTTGTAATGGCGAAGTCCCTAAGGATAGTCTCATGGAATACTAGAGGTCTGAACGCACCCCAGAAAAGATCCCTGGTCTTCTCAGTATTGAAAAAGTGACATCATTTGCCTCCAAAAGACACTGCAGACCACCAAGCTCTGAGGAAAGGGATACGCCCCCGAAACGCGTCAGCCCTAACAACGGTCATAGATTGAAGCGATTATCGTGTTTTGCCGATGGTGTTGGACTTCTGCTGTATTGTGTTTCAAGGCCTGATTTTATACTCCACTTGTGAGTACAATGATTTATTTTAACATTTTATTAAAACTCTTATCAGTATCACACTAGGTCGGTGCGCCCTCTGTTCTCTCTTTTTTCTTTTTTAGTTTTATGAATTCCCACGATTCTGAGGAGGGCTGCAAGACTCTGGAAGATACCTTTTAAATTGAACCTTACCATCTCATAACATCTTCCAAAAATACCGGAGCGCAGGAGATTTGTCTTGATTTGTCCTCCTTTAGGTACCTTGGGGTTCTGGTGCAGACCCCTTTATCTTCATATGTCACCAACAACTTAGATCCCCTATTGATCTGCCTTCAGGAGCAGACCAAGCAGTGGATGGATTTACCTCTGGGCCTCATGGGGAGGGCCAATGTCCTCAAAATGATCTACCCACCAAGATTGCTCTATATGCTTGCTAACTCCCCTTGCAAAATACCTAAATCTATTTTTAAACACTTAGGGCCAGATTCTGGTAGATCGCCGCATCTTTGCGGCGGTGTAACGTATCTCGATTACGTTACGCTGTCGCAAGTTTTACGGGCAAGTGCTTGATTCACAAAGCACTTGCCTGTAAAGTTGCAGCGGCGTAACGTAAATCCTCCGGCGCAAGCCCGCCTAATTAAAATGATCCGGCTAGGGGGCGTGGATCATTTAAATTAGGCGCGTTCCCGCGCCGAACGTACTGCGCATGCATGCATTGCGCTAAATGACGTCGCAAGGACGTCGTTGGTTTCGATGTTAACGTAAATGGCGTCCAGCACTATTCACGGACGACTTACACAAACGACGTAAATTTTCAAATTTGGACGCGGGAACGACGGCCATACTTAACATTGACTGCGCCTCATATACCCAGGGGCAACTTTACGCGTCGCAAATCTTACGTAAACGTCGTAACTTCACTGTGTCGGTCGGGCGTACATTCGGGAATTCGCGGATTTTGCTAATTTGCATACTCGATCGGGAAAACGACGTTGGCGACACCTAGCGGCGAAAAAAAAAATGCATTTAAGATCCGACAGCGTAAGAGTCTTACGTCTGTCGGATCTAATGGTTATCTATGCGTAACTGATTCTATGAATCAGGCGCATAGATACGACGGGCAGACTCAGAGATACGACGGCGTATCAGGGGATACGCCGGCGTATCTCTTTTGAATATCTGGCCCATAGACACAAAGGCCCAGATTCACAGAGTGTGGGCGCACATTACGCCGCCGTAGCGCAAACGCCGTACGCCTCGCAGACGCAGTGCGGAGAGGCAAGCACTGCATTCAGCACGCTCTTGCTCCCAACGCTGCATCGGCGTGGCGTAGGTATTGAAGGCGCAGGCCGTTGTAGGTGGAAGTGGGTGTGACCCCATGCAAATGATGGTCCAAGCGTGGTGCAGTGTTTTATGCCCGGCGTATCATGAATGGCGCATGCGCCGTGACGTGGACGCATGCACAGCACCCCTATGCGCATGCTCACAACCACGCCGGCGCAACTGCCTAAGATACGCCGGCCCACCGGCGTACGCCGAGAACATAAGTACACCCTGCCATACGCCCGTCCAGCGCAAAAGTACGCCCGCTTGTTCCGTGGTGCAGACGTACTTTTGTGATCTGTGCCAAGATGTCAGATGCTGAGATTGACAGGGAGAGGGAGAGGAGGTAGAAAGAAAAATGTCTCTGCTGAAGAGAGGGCGATCCTGACCTCTGCCATCTCCAAATATGATTCCTTCCTCCATGGCGCACAGAGCAGAAGTACCAGCCAGGCCAGGAAGGTAAAGATCCTGCAGAAGGTGACCCTGGAGATCAATACCCTTGGCCATGAAACCAGCACCTGGAAGGAGGTCCAAAAAAAGATTAACGATATGCGTCGGCAGGTCAGGGAGAAGCTGGCCAAGGTGAGAAGGCACCTCAGGGGAACGGGAGGCGGACCAGCTACTACTGTCAAGCTGACAGCTGAGGAGGAGGTGATCGCCAGCTGCCTGGAGCAGGAGCAGGTGGAGGGCCTGGAGGGTTTTGACTCCAGCGAACAGGACTTGACGAGAGGTAAGTGTGTTTCATCCCCCATCCGGTGTGGAGCATGTGAGGGGGTGCAAGGGAACTTGTGACAAGTGTGTGGGTCCACCAACATGTGAATGCTTTGTGTCATCCACAGATGTGCTGGAGGGAGATGGGCCATCCTCTGCTGCTGGACGACCCACGCCATCCAGGGAACATCATCTTCCTGGGTCTGACCCCCTGGGAAGCCACCTAACATTTTGTCTTGAGGTCGTTGAGGAGGAGCAAGTGGACATCCATCAGGAGGAGTGCGTTTACCTTGAAGAGGATACCATTTTTGCCGGTCCCTCCGAGACGGTGGACCCCCTGACTCCCTCAAGGGCTACCCCGTCCAGGGGAACCCCCTCAAGGGCTACCCTGTCCAGGGGAACCCCCTCAAGGGCTACCCCGTCCAGACGGACACAACTGGCTACTTCTCCCAGGAAGGCTCTGGGCAAGACCAGGGGTGTAGCTGGATCCCTCCAAGAAGGGCTGGAGAGGGAGCAGGCACGGCAGACGTGCCACATGGCAGATATTGCCATTGACCTGCACCGAGTGGCTGACAGCCTGGCCTCCTCGGCCAAGACCCAGGCTGAGTGCACAGTGGCTGTGCAGGGCACCGCAGCCGCAATGCAGCAGTGCCTCAGCCAGCAGGCTGATCATACCCTGACCATATCGGACTGCCTGCAGGAGGTGAGCGCCAATTGCGCAGCCGTGGCCACATGCCTCTGCGACCAATCCCAGACCCTTGATGCCATGCATCACCACATGGTAGCAGGGGGTCCCTCAACATCTGTGGACCAGGGATCGGTCGTGCAGGCCACCCAGGAACGGCACACCGCGGCTATTGGGGAGCTGCAGGCCACAGCAACAGGGATCCTGGCGGAGGTTAGGAGCCTGGGGGAGATTGTGCAGGCCAACACTGCCGATATCTAGTCGGAGGGTCGCCAGAACAGGCGCCTACATCGGCAGAACAACGCCAGGCAGATAGGGATGCAGGCAGAGACCAATAGCGTGCTGACACGCATTGCCGTTGCCTTGGAGGGGATGCAGGCAACATCTGCCATCAGCTCCAGGAGCGACAGCCCAGGGGATGAACCTCCTCGTGATGCATCACCCCCCCACCCGAGTCGTCGCCACGACAACTAAGGAGCCGCACCCTGGGGACGAGGCCTGGTCCACGAGAGGGCAAATGACTCTCCTGAGGACGATTGCAGCTCTGAGTATGAGCTTTTTTTAATGATTTGTGTGACGTGCACAGATGCATGTGCCGTCCTCCTGTAAGGGCATGCCATGTCGGACAATGGCATGATCCCTATTTTTTTTTTGTCACAGCACCATCAGACTGCACACGGTCAAGAGTGCAGAAGTGGTGACTGGACACCAGTTTGCAGGGGCAGGGTTTGCCCGGTGATGCTACGGTGTGACTGGTGTGTAAGTGTGTGTATGTGTGTGTGACCAATGTTTGACATTCCTGCCAGCAAGGCGTGTCACCTTGTTTCGTCTGGGAGAGGTTATCCCCACGACCGTGTGAATGAGGTATGAATGGACAGCAACATCAATGGGGCCTTGGCGTGGCGTTGCTGCTCCCAAGTCCTGCACGGTGGACTTGGGCTAAACCAATGTGAGGTGGATGTGGTGTGTGTGAGCTAGGGACCACAGTGGTGTGCATGTGTGCATTGTCCTTGTGCCATGATGAATGTGTGTGTTTAACGTGCAAAGATGCGTTCCACGAGGCAACTCCTGGCTGCTGTTCCTTCAGCAGACGGGGTAGCCTCGGGCAGGGGGGGACAGTGTGGCTCAGAGGTCAGGTCATCACATATGTCAATCTCCAGGCCCTTTCTCATGGCGTAGTTGTGCAGCACGCAACATGCACCGATGATCTGGCACACAAAGTTTGGGGAATACAACAGGGCCCCCTCCGGACTTATCCAGGCATCGGAAACGGGACTTCAGAATGCCAAATGTGCGCTCCACCACTGCACGAGTGTGTATGTGTGCAGCATTGTATCTTCTCTGGCCTCTGGTTTGGGGATTCCGGTATGGAGTCAGGAGATGGGGCCCAAGTGCATATGCCGAGTCACCTGGAAGGGAAAAGACATGAGGATGTTAGTCGTGCATGTGCCCCTCGTGATGTCTGCATCATGGGGTTGGACAGTCATGCCTGACTCCCATGTCACTCACCAACCAGCCAGCTGTCCCTGTACACCTTCTGTTCGAATTCTGTTGGGATGTTGCTTTGACGGTATATGTAGCTGTCGTGGCTGGCCCCTAGGTGTTTGGCACAGACGTGCCATATGAGGCATTGGGCATCGGCTATCACCTGTACGTTGATGGAATGCCACTGCTTACGATTGCGGTATATGTGCTCTGTGGCACGGGGGGCCGTAGTGCCACATGTGTGCAATCAATGGCCCTGACGGTGCGTGGGAATCCGGCAATTCTGTAGAAATCCTGCATTGCCTTCTGCCGCAGGTGCTCATGGGTGGGTTTGATGACGTGGTGGGACATGCGTGTGAGGATTGCGGGGACAACCTGGTACACGCATCTGCTCATGGTGGATTGTGACATCCCAGATACGACTCCACTTGTACGTTGGAAAGATCCACTGGCGAGGAAATGCAGTGTTGCCAGTACCTTGACCAGTGGCTGCACTGCATGTGAGCGTTCTGTCTGGCTGGTGATTTCATCATGCAGGGCTGTGGCTAATTCCAGGATGGCATCAAGGCTGAATCTGAAGATGCGATACACCTCCGATTCCCCCATGCCAAAGACGTTCATGCGTGTTCTGTATATCCTCTCCTGTGCCCTCCTCCGTGCCTGTGGATGCAGTAGTGCTATGACCATGGCTGCCCCTGGAATGTTGGCATACAAATGTGTTGTCCTGCAAGTGTGGTTGCTCAGCTCGTCCGTAACGGTGCTGCTGCAGCTGCTCTCCAGCTGACCTGTGCACGTCTGTTGCCGGGTTGCACCTCCTTTATGGGGAATAACTTTGCGCCGGACATTCAACTTACGCGCGCCCCGCGTAGCATGCGCCGGGCGCACGCACATTCGTGAATTGCCGTATTTCCCTAATTTGCATATTTGAATGCCTAATCAATGGGAGAAGCAACATGCGTCCAGCCCATATTTGCGCCCACGCTACGCCGGCGTGTGCAAGATACGTCAGCGTAGGGTGGCCAGTTTTAAGCGTATATTGGTTTGTGACTCTGGCGCACACATACGCCGGCGCACATTTGCACTTACGTTGGCGTAACGTGATTTAAATCGGCGTAAGTGCTTTGTGAATCTGGGCCAAAATGTACTACTTTCCTGTGGAAGGGTGGTTCCCCCAAGTTGCCACTTGAAACACTACGGTTACCAGCGCACCTGGCGGGATTGGCATTTCCCAACTTTTTCCTCTATTATTTGGCATCCCAGCTGGTACGATTGGCTGTGCCTGGTTCCGGCTAATGCCTGTACCTCCACGGAGGGGGCCATCGCATCTTCCCTGGAAACTCTACTTAAAGCGGATCTCCACCCTCATTTAAACTATAGCTCCATATTTCTACCGCTGCAAAGTAATCATGAATCGGCTATTTTGATTTTAATTAGCAAATGTGTACCTTATTTATGAGCCATGCTTCCGGTCTGCCCCCCCTCGGGTTTCCGACGGGTTTTCTGCCGTTTCCTGCGCTGCGCTGTGCCTGCTGGGAGCCAGTGTCAGAGCTCTCTAATTGTAATATTCTGCTCTGTTATCCAACATCGCGGGACTTCAGTTCTGTTGCGATGACAACAGAGACGCTCACGCCGCCGGTGTTGTATCGAAGTTGGTTTCCCCTGGCTTTCGGCTGCGATCGGAACTCCGCCCCTCCAGCCTGATGCAGACCAGCTCCTCCCGGCTCTGCCTCTGTAGCCGATCGCAACTCCGCCCCTCCAGCCTCCCAGTTTACTCCGCTCCAGCTCCGCCCACTGTCTCTCCTTGTTTCATTGCCCCCTTATACAGCTAATGGCACAACATTGAAAGAGCGATATGTGCCTGGCTTGCGACTGATTTAACCCTTTAAATTGCGCACTACCATGCTGCAATAGTGTGCATTGCAGGTCCATGGGGCTCTAATGCAAAGTGAATGGTGGCTGCACTGTGATCAGCTCACAACTGCATGTAATGCACACCACTGCGATGTGGTCATGCGGCATTTATTGGGTTATATTAAGAGGAAGAGGCAATACATTGATATAAAATGCCTCTGAAAAGCAAAAAAAAAAAAATGTGTATCGCTCTTCACCGCCTGATTTAACCCTTTAAATGTCGCACTACCATGATGCAATAGTGTGCATTGCAGGTCCATGGGGCATGCACACCACTGCGATGTGGTCATGCGGCATTTATTGGGTTATATTAAGAGGAAGAGGCAATACATTGATATAAAATGCCTCTGAAAAGCAAAAAAAAATGTGGATCGCTCTTCACCGCCTGATTTAACCCATCAAGTGCCATGGAAACCTTATTGGATGAGGAAACCAGGTCTGATAGCAATAGGTAGCTTGTTATCAGAATTGGTTTCCCCTGGACAGAAAGTGTCCAGGGAAAGAAGGAAGAGTGAGGATGGTCTATACGGGGTACAGAGCAGTCAGGGAAACCATATACAAGTGCTTTTAACCCATCAAGTGCCATGGAAGCTCTATTGGGTGGGGAAACCAGATCTGATAGCAATAGGCAGCTTGTTATCAGAATAGGTTTCCCCTGGATAGAAAGGGACAAATGAAAGAAGGAAGAGTGAGGATGGTCTATAGGGGGTACGGAGCAGTCAGGGAAACCATATACAAGTGCTTTTAACCCATCAAGTGCCATGGAAGCTCTATTGGGTGGGGAAACCAGATCTGATAGCAATAGGCAGCATGTTATCAGAATTGGTTTCCCCTGGACAGAAAGTGTCCAGGGAAAGAAGGAAGAGTGAGGATGGTCTATAGGGGGTATGAAGCAGTCAGGGAAACCATATTCAAGTGCTTTTTTACCCATCAAGTGCCATGTAAGCTCTATTGGGTGGGGAAACCAGATCTGATAGCAATAGGCAGCATGTTATCAGAATAGGTTTCCCCTGGATAGACAGGGACAAATGAAAGAAGGAAGAGTGAGGATGGTCTATACGGGGTACGGAGCAGTCAGGGAAACCAAATGGAAGAAGTGGTATCTCGCACCAATAAAGTGAAGTATATAAAAAGAAATATATTAATATGACATATATATTAGTGAATAGGCTGCTCCCCTGAAATTGAGACCAAGGTCAAAAGGTCAAAATTGGATAATAGTGGTGTGTAAAGGGGGCGCTCTAAATTAATTGTGTAATTTGAATAAACAAATGATCAAATAATCCGTCTGTGTCAATAAACAAAAATGGTGAACAAAATAATATATACAATAATTGAATAATACAATAAATTGGAATAAGAATATATATAATATAAAAAAGGGAGAAAAGTTGTAGTGACTAGATAAATAAAAAATATATAGATAAAGTCCATTAAAAAATTATTTGGGTGAAATACATTCAAATATGTCCTAGGCAGATTAAACTGAGAGAACAATGTTGAAAGTTCATGTGAAAGGTGTCGTCCTCCACCAAGAAAATATCCCCCAAAAGTGCACTAATGGATGGCTTCTTACCACAAGACGTTGACCTGATTGTTTAGAAAAGGTCACATAAAGCGATTGGTCACTAAACCAGTTGAAGGATTCAGCTGTGTAGCTATATGTCTCCTAGACTCGGGTACTCTCATAAAAGAGGAAAAAGGAGAACCGCCATAGTAAAGTATTGTTTATTAAAATATACCAAAAAGATAACAGCGTAGCCAAATGGTCTCTTACTTTAGTAGTGCCTGGGACCCGGCACTGAGGCTAGTCGGCAAGGCAGATACACTGCAATGAAGGTTCTTTGCTGGGGAACTGGCGTGTGAGATGAAATTTCCTCGCTGAAAAGACGGCGTGCGTTCCAAGCACGGGAGCCAGCGGGACCGGAAGTACGTCGTTCGTACGTAACTAGGTGGTAAACACGTCGTCAGCACCATTCCTGACGACGTGTTTACCACGAAACGTACGTCGAGGCGCCTAGTTACGTACGAACAATGCACTTCCGGTCCCGCTGGCTCCCGTGCTTGGGACGCACGCTGTCTTTCCAGCGAGGAAATTTCATCTCACACGCCAGTTCCCCAGCGAGGAACCTTCATTGCAGTGTATCTGCCTTGCCGACTAGCCTCAGTGCCGGGTCTCAGGCACTACTAAAGTAAGAGACCATTTGGCTACGCTGTTATCTTTTTGGTATATTTTAATAAACAATACTTTACTATGGCGGTTCTCCTTTTCCCTCTTTTATGAGAGTACCCGAGTCTAGGAGACATATAGCTACACAGCTGAATCCTTCAACTGGTTTAGTGACCAATCGCTTTATGTGACCTTTTCTAAACAATCAGGTCAACGTCTTGTGGTAAGAAGCCATCCATTAGTGCACTTTTGGGGGATATTTTCTTGGTGGAGGACGACACCTTTCACATGAACTTTCAACATTGTCCTCTCAGTTTAATCTGCCTAGGACATATTTGAATGGATTTCACCCAAATAATTTTTGAATGGACTTTATCTATATATTTTTTATTTATCTAGTCACTACAACTTTTCTCCCTTTTTTATATTATATATATTCTTATTCCAATTTATTGTATTATTCAATTATTGTATATATTATTTTGTTCACCATTTTTGTTTATTGACACAGACGGATTATTTGATCATTTGTTTATTCAAATTACACAATTAATTTAGAGCGCCCCCTTTACACACCACTATTATCCAATTTTGACCTTTTGACCTTGGTCTCAATTTCAGGGGAGCAGCCTATTCACTAATATATATGTCATATTAATATATTTCATTTTATATACTTCACTTTATTGGCGCGAGATACCACTTCTTCAATAAGGTTTCCCTGACTGCTCCGTACCCCGTATAGACCATCCTCAAGCTTCCTTCTTTCATTTGTCCCTGTCTATCCAGGGGAAACCTATTCTGATAACATGCTGCCTATTGCTATCAGATCTGGTTTCCCCACCCAATAGAGCTTTCATGGCACTTGATGGGTTAAAAGCACTTGTATATGGTTTCCCTGACTGCTCTGTACCCCGTATAGACCATCCTCACTCTTCCTTCTTTCATTTGTCCCTTTCTATCCAGGGGAAACCTATTCTGATAACATGCTGCCTATTGCTATCAGATCTGGTTTCCCCACCCAATAGAGCTTCCATGGCACTTGATGGGTTAAAAGCACTTGTATATGGTTTCCCTGACTGCTCTGTACCCCGTATAGACCATCCTCACTCTTCCTTCTTTCATTTGTCCCTTTCTATCCAGGGGAAACCTATTCTGATAACAAGCTGCCTATTGCTATCAGACCTGGTTTCCCACCCAATAGAGCTTCCATGGCACTTGATGGGTAAAAAAGCACTTGTATATGGTTTCCCTGACTGCTCCGTACCCCGTATAGACCATCCTCACTCTTCCTTCTTTCATTTGTCCCTTTCTATCCAGGGGAAACCTATTCTGGTAGCAAGCTGCCTATTGCTATCAGATCTGGTTTCCCCACCCAATAGAGCTTCCATGGCACTTGATGGGTAAAAAGCACTTGTATATGGTTTCCCTGACTGCTCCATACTCTGTATAGACCATCCTCACTCTTCCTTCTTTCATGTATCCCTTTCTATCCAGGGGACACCAATTCTGATAACAATCTGCCTATTGCTGTCAGATCTGGTTTCCTCATCCAATAGGGCTTCCATGCACTTGATGGGTTAAAAGCACTTGTATATGGTTTCCCTGACTGCTCCGTACCCCGTATAGACCATCCTCACTCTTCCTTCTTTCATTTGTCCCTTTCTGTGCAGGGGAAACCGATTCTGATAACAAGCTCCCTTTTGCTATCAGATCTGGTTTCCCCACCTAATAGAGCTTCCATGGCACTTGATGGGTAAAAAAGCACTTGTATATGGTTTCCCTGACTGTTCCGTACCCCGTAAAGACCATCCTCACTCTTCCTTCTTTCATGTATCCCTTTCTATCCAGGGGACACCAATTCTGATAACAATCTGCCTATTGCTGTCAGATCTGGTTTCCTCATCCAATAGGGCTTCCATGCACTTGATAGGTAAAAAGCACTTGTATATGGTTTCCCTGACTGCTCCATACCCCCTATAGACCATCCTAACTCTTCTTTCTTTCCCTGGACAATTTCTGTCCAGGGGAAACCAATTCTGATAACAAGCTGCCTATTGCTATCAGACCTGGTTTCCCCACCCAATAGAGCTTCCATGGCACTTGATGGGTAAAAAAGCACTTGTATATGGTTTCCCTGACTGCTCTGTACCCCGTAAAGACCATCCTCACTCTTCCTTCTTTCATTTGTCCCTGTCTATCCAGGGGAAACCTATTCTGATAGCAAGCTGCCTATTGCTATCAGATCTGGTTTCCTCATCCAATAGAGCTTCCATGGCACTTGATGGGTAAAAAAAGCACTTGTATATGGTTTCCCTGACTGCTCTGTACCCCCTATAGACCATCCTCACTCTTCCTTCTTTCATTTGTCCCTTTCTATCCAGGGGAAACCGATTCTGATAACAAGCTGCCTATTGCTATCATACCTTGTTTCCCTACCCAGTAGAGCTTCCATGGCACTTGATGGGTAAAAAGCACTTGTATATGGTTTCCCTGACTGTTCCGTACCCCGTATAGACCATCCTCACTCTTCTTTCTTTCCCTGGACAATTTCTGTCCAGGGGAAACCAATTCTGATAACATGCTGCCTATTGCTATCAGATCTGGTTTCCCCACCCAATAGAGCTTCCATGGCACTTGATGGGTTAAAAGCACTTGTATATGGTTTCCCTGACTGCTCCGTACCCCCTATAGACCATCCTCACTCTTCCTTCTTTCATTTGTCCCTTTCTATCCAGGGGAAACCTATTCTGATAACAAGCTGCCTATTGCTATCAGATCTGGTTTCCCCACCCAATAGAGCTTCCATGGCACTTGATGGGTAAAAAGCACTTGTATATGGTTTCCCTGACTGCTCCATACCCCCTATAGACCATCCTCACTCTTCCTTCTTTCCCTGGACACTTTCTGTCCAGGGGAAACCAATTCTGATAACAAGCTACCTATTGCTATCAGACCTGGTTTCCTCATCCAATAAGGTTTCCATGGCACTTGATGGGTTAAATCAGGCGGTGAAGAGCGATCCACATTTTTTTTTGCTTTTCAGAGGCATTTTATATCAATGTAAGCCTCTTCCTCTTAATATAACCCAATAAATGCTGTATGACCACATCGCAGTGGTGTGCATGCCCCATGGACCTGCAATGCACACTATTGCAGCATGGTAGTGCGCCATTTAAAGGGTTAAATCAGGCGGTGAAGAGCGATCCACATTTTTTTTTTTGCTTTTCAGAGGCATTTTATATCAATGTATTGCCTCTTCCTCTTAATATAACCCAATAAATGCCGCATGACCACATCGCAGTGGTGTGCATGCCCCATGGACCTGCAATGCACACTATTGCATCATGGTAGTGCGCCATTTAAAGGGTTAAATCAGGCGGTGAAGAGCGATCCACATTTTTTTTTTTTTGCTTTTTAGAGGCATTTTATATCAATGTATTGCCTCTTCTTCTTAATATAACCCAATAAATGCCGCATGACCACATCGCAGTGGTGTGCATTACATGCAGTTGTGAGCTGATCACAGTGCAGCCACCATTCACTTTGCATTAGAGCCCCATGGACCTGCAATGCACACTATTGCAGCATGGTAGTGCGCAATTTAAAGGGTTAAATCAGTCGCAAGCCAGGCACATATCGCTCTTTCAATGTTGTGCCATTAGCTGTATAAGGGGGCAATGAAACAAGGAGAGACAGTGGGCGGAGCTGGAGCGGAGTAAACTGGGAGGCTGGAGGGGCGGAGTTGCGATCGGCTACAGAGGCAGAGCCGGGAGGAGCTGGTCTGCATCAGGCTGGAGGGGCGGAGTTCCGATCGCAGCCGAAAGCCAGGGGAAACAGGTTTCCTTGGGGAACCAACTTCGATACAACAGTGCGCATCCACGAGATCGAGCGGTGGATGCTGGGACAGCATCCACCGCAAATAGGAAGTAGCTCCTTGTGGGAATCGAGCGCCCAAAGCCAAGATGGCCACGGGACGCAAACAAGAATAAAAGTATTTATTATGGACGGAATAACAGCGGAGGGGCGGCCAGACACCGGAAACGTGAGTTTAGCACAGCAGTGCTAATACATATTTGAATAGCCCATAAAAAAAAAACGATTAAGCCGTGGGAGGTCCGCTTTAATATCATCTACAGAGGCCCGGTCCCTAACCGCCCTGAAAACCTCTATAATTGCCACTACCCTTTCATCCTTCCGTTATATTGTCATGAAGATATCCAAACACACCTGGCTGAAGTCCCCCAACAACCCCCTGTGGTTTAACCCTAATCTGCAGGAATTGTACTCCCTTCCGGATCCCAATCGCTGGTACTCCAAGGGGGTTAAATATCTATGTCACCTGTACAACGCCCAGGGCTTTAAAACTTTCTCTCAGCTACGTTTAGACTTTGACCTACCAAGATCGTACCTATTTTGTTACTATCAGCTTAGGCATGCCATACATGCACAGTTTGGCTCCTTGGATGATCCCACCGACTTGCCCCCCCTGGGAAAAACTGCTCAGACAGCCAGATCCCACTAAACTTGTCTCCACCTACTATGCAGCCCTAATGACTGACTTTAATCCCAGGTTTCACAAAGTAAAATGGACCCCTCTGGACATTACTTTAGTGGACGAGGACTGGTCAGAATTTAGTGATACCTATAAAACTCCAGCTACACAAGATGGGTCTCCTGCCTGTTTCCGCGGCTGTGGCCAAGAGGCCGATTTCTTACACTGCTTCTGGTCATGTCCGGTAGTTCGGGACTTCTGGGAGGAAGTGGTTGTTTTTATTTCATCAGCATTAGGCCTCCCAAACATAATCCACCCCAAGAACTGCCTCCTAGGCATTTTTGGGGACTTACATTTATCGACACATGCCAAGAGACTGCTCTGCATACTTTATTTTTATGTTAAAAGAGCTACCGTATTTGCCAGCGTATAAGACAACTGGGCATATAAGACGACCCCCTAATTTTCCAGCTAAAATGTTGGTTTTGGGATATACTCATCTTATAAGACGACCCCCTTCCTACTAGTCATGCCTCGCCTCACCTCACTGTGCTATTACATGCCTCACTGTGCCATTACATGCCAGACTGTGCCACCATTACATGCCAGACTGTGCCACCATTACATGCCTCACTGTGCCATTACATGCCAGACTGTGCCACCATTACATGCCTCACTGTGCCATTACATGCCAGACTGTGCCACCATTACATGCCTCACTGTGCCATTACATGCCAGACTGTGCGACCATTACATGTCTCACTGTGCCACCATTACATGCCTCACTGTGCCACCATTACATGCCTCACTGTGCCTCCATTACATGCCTCACTGTGCCTCTATTACATGCCTCACTGTGCCTCCATTACATGCCTCACTGTGTCACTGCATACCTCACTGTGCCATTGCATGTCTCGACGATCCCTTACCTTATCCCTGACATGCAGAATCTGTCAGACTGCGGCCGTCCATTTTTCAAAAGCCGCGCCTAAGGAGGAGGCGCAGCTTTTGAAAAATGGACGGCCGCGGTCTGCATGTTAGGTTACCGGCGGATAAGACGACCCCCGACTTTTAAGAAGAATTTCAGGGGTTGAAAAGTCGTCTTATACGCCGGAAAATATGGTATTTTACTGTCCTGAAGGGAGCACAGACCTCTTTGAAATCCCTTTGGTTAAAACTTATTAATGATTCTATCCCACTGTACAAACTTACTTTTAAACTCCAGAAACGGAACAAAACCTTTCACGAAATTTGGGGAAGATGGTTTACTAGTCCGTTAACCCTCTCCCAGCACTGATTAAACTAACCTTGATTGACCATTGATGGGCCATGCCCCAGGGATCTCTAATTTCTGGACCTCCACTTTTGCTATGCCCTGGTATACATACATGCACCTTTTACCATTGTGCCTATCTTTTGCCTTTTGCACTGAAATATGTTTATTTTTCAATGTTTGAGCATACTGCCTAATGTTTATGACCAGGCTGTCTGGTGTTGTTGTTTTTTTGTGTTTCTTTCTGTTTGTTGGTTTGTCTTAAATCCAATAAAATAAAATAAAGCCAACATTACTACACCAGTAACACCACTATCCCCTTCCGTAGAAGGGACAGGCCACATAATGAAGAACCGTGACAAGGGACGCGTCTTCTTCTGCTGCAGCCATTGGTCTGATCTATTATCGTTGGTCTTATAGCTTATTTAACTTCTTTAATCCTATAGGTCCGTTGAGTCCCCTGACAAATCACAGAACTTTCCAGAAATTTGAAAAATCACCTGACAGGTAAGTAACCAATCAAATAAATGCACATTTAAACTGCCTATTTGAGTTGTTCCTCATTCCCATAGGTAGGGGGTCACTACTGAGTTCCCCCTACTTTCAATCCAGTGAATAGTCAGTGGTTAAAATGGTAGTTCCCAGGAAAAAAACTGCTTGTATACAAGCTCAATTGGGGGGTTTATTTACTAAACGCAAATAAACTTTGCACTACAAGTGCACTGCAAATGCACTTGGAAGTGCAGTCACTGTAGATCCGAGGGTTGCATGCAAGGAAAAGAAAAAAACAGCATTTTTGCTTGTACGTGATTGGATAATAAAATCAGCAGAGCTTCCCCTCATTTCAGATCTTCCCCTCAGATTTACATCCACTGCACTTCCAAGTGCTCTTGTAGTGCAAAGTGGATTTGCCTTTAGTAAATCAACCCCATAGTCTACGTCCAGGGGTTTGTTTGGGCAGCCATGTTACCTTCCTTCCCGGTCTAACCACCAAGGGATTTGCTTTGGGTGCTGGATCATTATTTAAACGCCTGTCTAGACTCCTATAACGTGGAATCTAGAGATCTGGTAAGCTCACTTCCTGTTTATTATTATTGCGGTGGAGGTGCACTAGGTGAATATTAACCACTACCCGACGGCCATACGACTTTATACGGCCGCAGGGTGGTTCTAATTCTCTAACTGGCCGTGTTTTTACGGCCTGCGCGCGCAGTCAGCGGCGCGGGTGCGCGCTCGTCCAGCGGCGGCGTGCGTGTGCTCGCCGCATCGCTTAGATGCCGATGCGAGTGCCTGGCGGCCGTGATGTCCGCCAGGCACTCGGGAACGGCGGCTACAGGGACAAGACGTGGAGCTCTGTGTGTAAACAGAGAGATCCATGTCCTGTCAGGGGAGAGAGGAGACCGATCTGTGTCTCTTGTACATAGGGACATAGATCGGTCACCTCCCCCAGTCAGTCCCCTCCACACACAGTTAGAACACAATTCAGGGTACACATTTAACCCCTTCCTCACCCCCTAGTGTTAACGCCTTCAATGCCAGTCACATTTATACAGTAATTAGTGCATATTTATAGCACTGATCGCTGTATAAATGTGAATGGCGCCAAAAATGTGTCAAAAGTGTCCGATGTGTCCGTCATAATGTCGCAGTCACGAAAAAAATGCTGATCGCCGCCATTAGTGGTAAAAAAAAATAATAAAAAATAATAATAATTCTGTCCCCTATTTTGTAAGCGCAATAACTTTTGCGCAAACCAGACGCTTCTTGCGATTTTTTTTTTTTACCAAAAATATGTAGATGCCTAGACTGAGAAAAAAAAATTATTTTTTTTTTTAAATTGGCCAATTTTTGTTTATAGCGCAAAAAACAAAAAAAACGCAGAGGCGATCAAATACCACCAAAAGAAAGCTCTATTTGTGGGGAAAAACGGACGTCAATTTTGTTTGGGAGCCACATCGCACGACCGCGCAATTGTCAGTTAAAGGGACGCAGTGCCACAAGCTGAAATTTCACCTGGTCAGGAAGGGGTATATGTGCCCAGTAAGGAAGTGGTTAATATAAACAATCACATTTTTTGGGACTATACTTCAATTGATTTTGTTTGCTGTCCTCCAAAAAAAAAAAAACACCAGCCGCAACTGGGACCCTTTATGCTGCTAGACCAAAGTGCTAACCACTACACCACCATGATATAACCACCACCTTCACCCCTGAGGACTGACAGACACATTGCACGTCGCTGTTTGACAATATTCATTCCCAAATACTTTTTCTTTTTAATAAATTGATTCCGTATATCAGCACTAAGAATGCGCTCAGGCGTGTTCGCAAACCCCACGTGCAGAGCCTGCTAGTAAGTTGGCACTGCTCTAATCACAAGCAGTGAGACACTGGGGGTTATTTACGAAAGGCTAATCCAATTTGCACTACAAGTGCAAAGTGCACTTAAAGCGGGGGTTCACCCTATCAACGGAAAAAAAAAATTTTTTTTTCTTTTACCATAAAATCAGGCATTGTAGCGCGAGCTACAGTATGCCTGTCCCGAATTTTTTACCCCCGTACTCACCTTGTACGCGTAGATCGAAGATACCGGGGAATGGGCGTGCCTATGGAGACGGAGGATGATTGACGGCCGGCTCTGGCGCGTCACGCTTCTCCGGAAATAGCCGAAATAGGCTTGGCTCTTCACGACGCGTGCGCATAGCCTGTGCGCAGGCGCCGTGAAGAGCCGAGACCTACTCCGGCTGTCTTCGGGGAGAGTGACGTGCCAGGGCCGGCCGTCAATCATCCTCCCTCTCCATAGGCACGCCCATTCCCCGCGGGAGCCGAAATCTACGATGTCAGATTACAAGGTGAGTCCGGGGTTAAAAAAATCGGGACAGGCATACTGTAGCTCGCGCTACAATGCCTGTCTCGATGGTAAAATCGTGTCGGGGGGGGTGAACTACCGCTTTAAAACTGCACTGAAAGTGCACTTGGAAGTGCAGTCGCTATAAATCTGAGGGGAATATCTGAAATGAGGGGACGCTCTGCTGATTTTATTATCCAATCATGTGTAAGCTAAAATGCTGTTTTTTATTATCCTTGTATGTCCGCCTCAGATCTACAGTGACTGCACTTCCAAGTGCACTTTGCCTTTCGTAAATAACCCCCACTGTCCGATCTCTGTAGCCGCGCATCGGGACAGTGTCTTAGTCTTACTGCCTTTGATTAGCGAAGCGCAGTGCCAACTCCTTGGCGGGCTATGCACGTGGGGTTTGCGAACATGCCTGAGCTCATGCATAATTAGCACACACAAGCACTGCTTTTTTTGTAAACACCAATACACCGTTTCTTTTAGTTCTTATCCAAATGTGACTTTGGTAACACTATTATTATGTATAAAGAAGAAAAAAGGGTGTTAAGTGATGAAAGTGAAAGGCCTTTGTATATGTGAAGAAGGTGTGTAATGTGACAGCGTTCTATTGATGTGGAAGTTAGTGTGTATGAAGGAAGGAGTGGGAGCACATAAGCTCTCAGCAGCAATCCTCTCTGCACACTAATATAGACAGCAGCAGCTGGCTGTGCTGCAGGAAGTGATATGCATTGGTCTTCCTGCACAGGTCCCTCCTCCAGGAAGAGATGAGATTGTGCCACTGTCAGCCTGGGAGAATGGATTAGACTGTGCTTCTAACGTCTTATCTGCTGCATACAAACCTAGAGGTGACAGGCTGCTGCTGCTATTCCTCCCCTCCCTCCATAGTCACACCATGCAATAGTCTTTGCATTCTCCTCTGCCTGGGCTTGCCTTATATTTGTCTGATAAAACTTCTCCCAAAGTGTGCAGTGTAGTGTGCTGTGTAGTGTGCTGGGACTGCCATACGCCTGGAGTGTCTATGAACCATGACAAGGTAATTACAGCATTATAGATTATTGTAATATTGTGCTGTGCTCGTGTTATCTCTATACACGTCTCTCCTCTCTATCAGATGCATGCATTTTGTAGTTGTCACATTCCTTTACATTAATTGCTCTGATAGGGACCATACACGTAACAATGTATTGGAACGATCGGACCTAGAGTTATCGAAAGGACACACACGATCAATTTAATAGAGATGATTCTGATCGGTCTGGATGGAAAATCTGATCGTAGGGAATAGGGATGAGCTCCGGCGTGTTCGCACAGTCCACGTGCAGTCCGCCAGGAAGTCAGCACGGCTCTGCGCTAACCACAGGCAGGGAGACATTTCCCGATCTCTGCAGTCGAGCAACGGGACAATGTCTCCCTGCCTGTGATTAGCGCAGCGCCGTGCACACTTCCTGGCGGGCTCTGCACGTGGACTGTGCGAACACGCCGGAGCTCATCCCTAGTAGGGAACTGGATTATTTATTTATTATTGTTAAGTATATACTGCATTGAATGATCTTTTTGATCGTCTAATCGTATTTGATTGGACAGTCGATTTTTAGACAGTGCGATTCCATATAAAAATGGTTACCAACAATAAAGTGAGAATACACTTTTGTACAAAAATTGCACAAATCAACTTTACATTTACCAAAACTTTGTATTATGAGCACCTACCTAATCAATTTATATACTATCTTTATGGCTGAAACCACACCGCACGGACATCGTATGTGATTTGCAGTGCGGTGCGAATCACATGCGATCTCGCAGAGTACGCTGGTCTGGGCCCCTTTCACACTTAAATTACTTGTACCACGATTTAGGACTGCAAAGTATCATTACAAGTCGTTTCCCATGACAACCATTCATATTAGTACGACTTCAAGTAGTCCCTGCACTGGTCCGATTTTGATGCCACATACACAGGCATTCCCTGAAATCACGCGACTTTGAAGTCGCAGTAGTGTGAAAGGGGCCTTAGTGTGTATTGCTACCATTAAGCTCACCACACACATTACAATCTGATTGCACAAACTTCTTTTGTATTTACCAATAAGGATGAGCTCATCGTGTTCGTAATTCCACGTGCCCATGCCCTCCAGGAAGCTGACACTCTACAACGCTAATCACAGGTAGAGATGAGCTCCAGCGTGTTCACATAGTACACTTGCAGAGCCCGCCAGGAAGTGTGCACGGTGCTGCGCTAATCACAGCCAGGGAGACATTGTCCCGATGCTCGGCTGCAGATATCGGGAAATGTCTCCCTGTCTGTGATTAGCACAGCGCCGTGCAGACTTCCTGGCGGGCTCTGCATGTGTACGATGCGAACACGCTGGAGCTCATCCCTAATCACAGGCAGTGAGACATTTCCCGGTCCGCGGCTGCACAGATAGGCAAATGTCTCACTGCCTGTGATTAGCGCTGCGAAGTGTAAGCTTCCTTGCGGGCTGGGTCATGTGGAGCTGTGAACACGTCTGAGCTCATCCTTAGTATTGACAGTCCCGGCACTTTGCATATGGCAGTGTGAACTGCTGTGCGAGTCGGGTGCGATGTGGGAACCCGCAGTGGACTCACAGGGTTCCCGCATCGCACAAGTGTGAGTATGGGCCTTTAGGCTCAGTTCACAATCAGAATATAGTACAAAAAATACTACTTTTGAAGCGATTGTACGATAATCTGATCACACAGCTTTCATCCAAAATTATCCGAAGGGACAAACACGAAAAATTTTCTCCTACGATACCAGATCGTACAATCTTCGTTTAACCGCTTAACGACCGCCGCATGTACATATACGTCGGCAGAATGGCATGGACAGGCAGAACGACGTGCCCGCATGTCGCTGCCTAGACGCGGGTCGGGGGTCCGATCGGGACCCCCCCCCCGGTACATCCGGCGGTCGTTGATCGTGTGGGAGCGATCCGGGATGAGGGGGCGGCTATTCGTTTCTAGCCATTCCCTCGCGATCGCTCCCCGGAGCTGAAGAACGGGGAGAGCCTTATGTAAACACGGCTTCACTGTGGCGGCTGCATCGATCGTGTCATCCCTTCTATAGGGAGACACAATCGATGACGTCAGACCTACAGCCACACCCCCTACAGTTGTAAACACACACTAGGTGAAACATAACTCCTTCAGCGCCCCCTGTGGATAACTCCCAAACTGCAACTGTCATTTTCACAATAAAGAATGCAATTTAAATGCATTTTTTGCTGTGAAAATGACAATGGTCCCAAAAATGTGTCAAAATTGTCCGACGTGTCCGCCCTAATGTCGCAGTCATGAAAAAAATCGCTGATCGCCGCCATTAGTAGTAAAGAAAAAAAATTAATAAAAATACTATAAAACTATCCCCTATTTTGTAAACGCTATAAATTTTGCGCAAACCAACCGATAAAAGCTTATTGCGATTATTTTTTTTTTTTTTTTACCAAAAATATGTAGAAGAATACGTATCGGCCTAAACTTAGGAGAAACAAAATTATATATTTTTGGGGGATATTTATTATAGAAAAAAGTAAAAGATATTGCATTTTTTTCAAAATTGTCGCTCTATTTTTGTTTATAGCACAAAAAATAAAGACCGCAGAGGTGATCAAATGCCACCAAAAGAAAGCTCTATTTGTGGGAAGAAAAGGACGCAAATTTTGTTTTGGTACAACATTGCATGACCGCGCAATTACCAGTTAAAGCAGCGCAGTGCCAAATTGTAAAAACACCTCTGGGCATTTAGCTGCATATTGGTCCGGGGCTTAAGTGGTTAAAGGGAAAGTAAGCTTATAATAAGGCTTACATATAGGTAGTGTAAATATCTCCTAAACATGCACCATTAAGGAGATCATTACATGCAGTCAGTGACTTTACTGGCGCATGCGCTCTGAAGGGATGGCCACCTGTGCCGTGAACGGCAGCTCCCGCACATGTGTTGGAGTGACGTCATTGTGGCTCCGGCCAGTCACAGAGCCGGAAGGAAGACAGGTGAAGATAGAAGCGGCTGACATCACAGGGCTGGAACAGCTTAGTTTTGTGGTAAGTTTCACATAATGTGCTAGTATGCGATGCATACTAGCACAATATGACTTTACCTTGCAGGAAAAAAAAACTAAAAACGTCCAGTTCTGTATACAACGGCTTCAGTACAGTTTTCGTCTGAAAATACAATACAAATACATTACAACAATTTTTATTCCGTCATACGAGAATTTTAATACTTTAGTAACCTATTTGCTTTCGATATGGGGACTAGCAAAAAAAAAAAAAAACCTGACGATCATTCGTCCGATAATCTCATCACACAGTTGTGCTCATAAGTTTACATACCCTGGCAGAATTTATGATTTATTGGCCATTTTTTTTTTAGAATATGAATAACACAAAAACTTTTTTTTCACTCATGGTTAGTGTTTGGCTGAAGCCTTTTATTATCAATCAACTGTGTTTACTCTTTTTATTTCATAATCAAAACGGAAACTATCCAAAGGACCCTGATCAAAAGTTTACATACCCCTGTTATTGCCCCCCTTAACATCAATGACCGCTTTAAGTCTTTTGTGGTATTTGTGGATGAGGCTCTTTATATTCTCAGATGTTAAAGCTGCCCATTCCTCTTGGCAAAAAGCCTCCAGTTCTGGGTGGCACCAAATAGAACACACAGATTATCACTGTAGCCATTGGCTTATTAGACCAGATAACTGGATTCTGCCAAATTTTAATACCAGTGTACTGGGCTTAAGTTTTTCTTTGTTCAGCCAGCAGGCTGAACAAAGAAAAACTGACTGTCTATGCCCAGATAAGTCAAGAATGGAGAGAAGAGATAGCAGAAATAGGCAGTAGTACCTTTCACTAACCATAATTGGAATACCAAGGAGAACTATTTTACCCTATTGACAAATAGGACTTTATAGCTCCATACTTGAGCCTAGGTTCACAGTGGAACTGGATTGATATCGGGCAAATTCAGCTGAACTCACACAATTTCATACCTGCATGTCAGTGCAACGTCAGGGGCGATTTTAGAGACATCTGTGCGGGTTCCTGCACAGATGTCTATGGAAATCGCACCCAACGTCTCCAAAAGTAGTACAGAAATTTCTTTTGGGAATTAAGTCAGTGTTGTACCGATTCAGACAGTGTCATTGCCGGCAATAGCAGCCGATTTGGCATGTCAAATCTCATCAATGTGAACCGAGGCTGAAGTAAACAAACCTGTTTTGCAAGCCTACTGTCAGTTTCTTCATTGTCTTGACAACATGGAACCTATGACTGAAATTTGACAAATTTAGAACCCCCTGGAGCTTTCCACTGGGCTGCTATAGTGTGGATGGCTGTCATCAAAATATGATTTAAAGCAGCGTTCCACCCAAAAGTGGAACTTCCGCTTTGAGCACTTCTCGCCCCCTTACATGCCACCTTTTGGCATGTATTTTTTTTTGTGGGGGGGGGGGGGGCACTTCGTTTTGAGTGGGACTTCCTGTCCCACTTTCTACTTCTGCCTAGGTGACTCCTCCTCTCCCCCTAGGTGGCCCCTCCTTCTCAGCAATCTTCTGGGACATGTGCCAGGTCCCAGATGATATCCTGTCCACTGGGAGAGCGTGACTTGCGCAGTGCGTGCCTGGACGTGAAGCCGAAAGCTGTCACGGCTAGGTGCCCACAGTGGCTATGACAGCGCTGGCGGAGAGGAGGGGGAGAGGAGCGACACTCCGGGCAGGCGCATTGCTGGACTGTGGAACAAGTAAGTGTCTGTTTATTAAAAGTCGGCAGCTAAAATTTTTGGAGCTGCTGTCTTTTAATAAACAAAAAAAGCCTGGAACTCCGCTTTAACATCCATGGAACTGGTGAATAAAATGACAAAGTGTTCAGCTACAGCGCATAAGATAACTACCTAGTTGTTATTAGAGCTGTGTTAATTAAAGCAGAAGTTTATCAGCACCAAACACATTAGTTATGGCTACTAGTATGTATCCCATTACCTACAGACGGCTGCTTGTGATAAAAATCTTCCTGCTGTGTCTCCTTCACAGCCATGGGATACTGTCTGCTGCTGGTGCTGTGAGGGTGAACAGTGGCCTCAGCTACAGAGAAAAGTTTCTCCGCTAGCCGGTTGCCCTCTTCACTATTCACATAACTCATATTACTATTCTTCCACAGTGCAGTGCATCTGTAAATGGTCATAACTGCTCTTCCTCCAGTCATAGTACTTGTTGCTTTGTGGGACAATAATATTAGGAGTTCTGTGAATGTGGAGAGGAGAGAAGGGGGCGCGCAAGTGACACAACTTTTCTCATTCGCAGCAGCTGCTGTTAACCTTCATAGCACCTGAAGAAAGCTGCCCAAGGCAGTATTCTGTGGCTGTGTGGGCACAGCAGGGAATACTGCTGATGTGACATGCACTCTGATTTTTGACAGCACATGTCGCATCCCATTAAGTGCAATGGAACTGTTCTAATAGGAGCGACTTGAGTCGTTCCGACTTAGAAAAAGGTTCCTGCACTACTTTTGGTCTGACTTTGGCATGACTTGCATTGACTTGTTAACCACTTCCAGCCTATAGCAGAATGACGGCCGGGCAGTGGTTGCGTTATCCTGACTGGATAACAGCCGTCGCGCGCCCGTGAGGGAGTCTGACGCACCGCTACACCGATCATGGTAAAATTTGGCGTGGAGTTACCCCTCATGATTCGTACAAAACGCAGCTGACTGTGATTACCTGTGGTTATGTGCAGAAAGTAGGGTTGTCTTGATACCGATACTGGTATCGGGACCGATACTGAGCATTTGCGCGAGTACTTGTACTCGCACAAATGCTCCAGATGCTTCCCCCGATAATTCCCCCCCCCCCCCCCTGAGAACGGGTGGAGAGGGGGCAGAGAGCGGAGCAGAGCAGTCCTCGGGATTGGACGGGTGATCTGTCTATCAAAGTGCCCGGGCAAGGGGGAGTGTCTATATATGACGAGGCGCGGCGGGAAACACACAGCTATTCAAATGAAAGCTGTTATGTTCCCCGAGCGCTGATCAACTAGACAGCAGCGAGGGGGGGGGGGGGGTTGGCTTGGCTTTGTCTTTGGGGACACAAGGCTGCATTTAGGGACATGGCTGCATTTGGGGACACAAGGCGGCATTTGGGGACACATGGCTGCATTTAAATATAAAATGTATCGGCGAGTACATGGGGAAAAAAAGTATCGGTACTTGTACTCGGTCCTAAAAAAGTGGTATCGGGACAACCCTAGCAGAAAGCTGCACCAAATCGTTCCTATTTAATTTTTTCTATCTGCACCAAAGCGCATGTAACCAAACCGCAGCTAAACGCAGTGTGTGAATGGGGCCATTGGAAAGCATTGTGTGATTTTAGCTGCGGTAGATAACTTGAGAATCCGCAGCTAAAAGCACCATTCTATCCATCTGTGTGAAAGGGGCCTAATGACGTTTTTCTTGACGTGCTTCTTGTCAAGCCTGCCTTGCATACAGACGATCGTGAAAAAAAAAAAATGCTCAAGCAACACGTACAAAGGCACTATAAAGGGGAATTTCCATTCGGATGGGGCCACCCTTTGGGCTGTTTTTGCTGATTTTGTGTTGGTAAAAGTTTGGTGAGAGACGATTCACGCTTTTCGGTCTTCGTGCTTTTCAGTCTGTTACAGCGTGATGAATGTGCTACCTCCATTACAAACGCTAGTTTTACCAGAACGAGTGCTCCTGTCTCGTAACTTGCTTCTGAGCATGCACGTTTTTTTTCCCCGTCGTTAAAGCCTACACAGGACCGTTTTTCACGACGTGAAAAGCGACGAGAAAAATTTGAGCAGGTTCTAAATTTTTAATGCCCATTTTTCACGTTGAGAAAAATGCTCTGGAGTCTACACACGATCGTTTTTAATGACCATTTTTCTCGTTGTGAACAACGGTCGTGTGTAGGCGGCATAAGGGTATGATGTTGATAGTGTCGAAGGCCCCCACCCATGTTTAGGGATGGTTGTTGCAGTTTGACGTAGGTGGTGTATTTGATTCTTATGAACCAGTTGTCTTCTCTGGTCAAAATATAGACCTCACTGTTCTCGAAGGAATGTTCATTTTCCTTAGGGCCAGTTCACACCAGATGCAGTTCCGCGTGTGTTTTTTTTTATTTTTTTCTGCACTAAAAACGCATGCACAGTGTTTTCAGTGTATTCCAATGGCTCTGGCTCATACCAATGCAGTCAGTTTCTGCGCCAGAAACTGACTGCACTGCCGTGAACTAGAGCCATTAGAATACATGGAAAACACTGTGCATGCATTTTTAGGGCCAGTTCACACCACAAAAATGCACTCCGGATACGTTTCGGATCAGTTTTTGCTTGCCATTCACACCACACGCAAGTTTATGTGCGTCTTTGATACAATTTGCAATTCTGTGCAGAAAAAATGCAACACGCTCTACTTTTTTTTTTTTCTGCACCGCAAATTGACTGCACTGGCCATTGGAACACGTGAAAAATGCTGTTCATGCATTTTTAAAGCAGAAAAAAGCGCACGGAACTGCATCTGGTGTGAACTCGCACTTAAGGTATTGAAAGACTGCTGGGTCTTGACTTGTAGAAGTTGTCCTCCTATGTTTGGTTCATTAGATTGTTGAGATGTTGTTTTCTCTCCCCTGCAGGTATGCAGAGGTTTGCTCCGAGACACTGTTGCTCTTTGCCATGTTATATAATAGTGTACACACCATACAATGTAAATGGTAAACTTATTGTAAACCGCAAGAGGGCACTCAAAAAATATTTGCAGTATACTTGATAAGACGACTTCATCCCTCCTGAACATCTGCCAATTTAAAGTGTTATCCACAGTACACAGAACATGGAAATGCAATTATTTTAGTGAATATTATGGCTACTTTCATACTGGGGCACTTTTCAGGTGTTTTTGCACTAAAAATAGTGCATGTAAAGCGCCTCTCAAGCCACCCTAGTGTGGTTTGCAGGACTAGAAAAAAAGCCCTGCAAGCAGCATCTTTGGGGCGTTGCGGGAGCGGTGAATATAATGCCCCTGCCATTGAAATCAATGTCCAGCGATGCCAAAGCGATTCGGCGGCAGCGCTTTGCGGGCACTTTTAAGCCTTTGTTCGGCTGCTAGCAGGGGTTAAAAGCACCCCGCTAGTAGCCAAAAAGCATTGCAAAAATTCCCTCGCCCCAGTGTGAAAGCGCCCAAACTGCTAAATACCTTTTTCTCATTAGCAGTATACAATATAGCAGTCTTGTGACCTATCAGTGTTCGGCAAAGTACTGGTTAAAGCTTGTAGGAGGAGTTTTCATTCTCCCCTGACTGTCCTATGAGGCTGGATGACCCCTGTCTTTCTGTCTGGACAGTGCTGATTGACCCTTTGCTGATCACATACTCCCACCTATAAAAAAAAAAAAAAACTCTGTAGCAATACACCCCAAACTGAGCATGTGCAGAGTGCCTCCAAGGCTCTGTACTATCAGCAGATGAAAAGGGGACAGTAATCGGAGAATAAGAGAAGATCGGGATCAAACAACCATTTTACAGAATGTGGAGGATTAACCCCCTAGGTTCCCCCAGTGAGTATAACAAGCATGCTTTACTGCAGGGGTGCCCAACCTTTTGAAAAGCGAGGGCCACTTAAGCAACTTGGTAACCAGTCGTGGGCCACAATGAGTGGAGCTGGGGGATGACGGGTCACGGCTATTCTATAGGCCCTCCCATTCAATCTGGCCAGATAGAGGGGACAAATTCCCTTCCGTTTTTTTTTTTTTATGCGGATCGGATTGGAGGTAGGCGGTCGTAAGCGGACAAAGGTCTGTTTACATCTGCTGCTCTATAGAAGTGAATTGAGGGTCCTATTGGGTCGGGCCGATCGTTTGAAAAGAGCTTAAGGCCCCGTACACACGACCGGATCTGTCCGCTGGGATTTATCCGCGGATCAGTTCCAGCAGATAGATCCGGTCGTGTGTAGAGCCTAGCGGACATTTTCAAGCGGACATTTGTCCAGCTGACGGTTTTCCAGCAGATAAAAATTTCTTAGCATGCTAAGAAATCTATCCGCTGGAAACCTGTCCTTCGGACTTATCCGGTCGTCTGTACAGACTCACCGGATAAGTCCGTCCGATCCCCATCCCTCGCATGCGTTGAAATGATTCGACGCATGCGTGGAAGTATTTACCTTCCAGGGTCGCGCACGTCGCCGCATCATCGGCGCGGCGACGGCGCGGCCACGTCACCGCGGATGTTTTCCACGGGGATTTTGATCTGATGGTGTGTACAGCCATCAGATCAAAATCCGCCAGCGGACATATCCGATGGAAACGGTCCGGCGGACTGTTTTCATCGGATATCCGCCCGTGTGTACAGGGCCTAAGACTGCTTTCACATTGATGTGCTGCGGTTTCCGGACACCACGGGTTCAGTGTAGTGCACCCGTGTCTATCCTGCGGGTTAGCCGAACTTTGCCATAGACTCCGTGCTGTACAGGAAGCATCAGCTTATGGGGCTCTGCTCCGCAGCTGCTTTCTTCCACTACCACCAGCTTCATTCACAACACTAATGCTGTGGTATGGCTGGTCGGCAACCTGCGATCTGGGTTTGCCAACCCGCCATTCCAGAGCAGGAGGTCGCGGGCCACTGGTTGGCCACCCCTGCTTTTACTGCATATACAGACTGATTTTACTGTTGTGAGTACAGTAGCACTTTAAGACACTGCTCTTACTATACTATAGCATGGGGGGAAAAACAGCATTTGCCAGCCACTCTATATAAAACCAATGTATGCATATGATTTGTGGTCTAGTAGTGTTGTGATATCAGTATCTCATAGGCCTTCATGTATGTGATTTAATCTTTTGTTATGTAAAAAGGGTTTTATTAAAAGCTGGTAAAATTCTCCTAAATGGTGTTGCCTAATTTAACATCATATCTTACGTAGTTTATTTCCAGTCTGTATATAACTATATATGTTTATGTCTTAACATGTTTTTGCCCTTTAGGTATTAACACCTATATTCTGGAATGGCTGAAAACCCACACAATATTCTGCACTTAGAGCTGGACGATGGGTCATTTATTGAAGGAGTAAGCAATCAAGTGATTGCTGCAGTTGTACTCAGTCTGAGCTTTGTAGCTACGCTCATCTATTTTCTCTTAAGGTATGTTAACCAAGCACAAGGCTTGATTCGTACTTGTCTGAAATAATGTATATAGTATGTTATGATGTCATTTTGCAGAGTGACTTGTTTCAATCTGAGTTCACACCTATGCAAATTGGATGTGGGTTTCCCCCCCCGCATTCCATTTTGCATGACAGGAGAATGTGACTGACCCTCTATGGAACCGGTTCACATCTTCAGGGTGGCTGTGGACTGCACTTAAACGCTGTGTGTTTTTAGCTCCCTTTCAGGGCCGAATTCAGGCAAAGATTCGTCCCTGAAACAGAGAACAGGGACGCACTTCCTGGAGCAGGAAGTGAAGGGAAATCTCTGCAATGGGACAGGGATGGTAAAAAATAAACTGACACAGGCTATAACCCTCCCTTTAACCAAAATGAATAAAAAAAAAACGTTGCCTATTGTTCTACTTTAAGCAGAAATTTATGATCATTTTATGGAGAGGACTAAGAAGATATAACCATGCCAATGGTGCAGCAGAAAACAATCAAACATATAGCACGGTGAGGAAGGTTTGTGGTCCAGGATGATAGGACAGTCAACATTAGAAGCAGCTTGCGTTACACTAACAGTGTAGCACAAGCTGGTGGGGACTCTTTCCGTGCTGCCCTAGGACTGGGCCTTGTTGGCCTAGGCCAGGATTCAGCGTTGGTGTGATCTTTATCTCTACATTAGCTACCCGGCATTACAAATCTGTTCCTGGTATACTAATTTGATTACATATCAAGACTTTCCGGTTCTTGGTTTTAGTCTACTCCAGTGTAGCTTTAGAAGTGTGTTTAGATTCATTGTCCTGCTGTAAGATGACCCTCATCTCTAGTCTTGGGAATTTTCAAGAGTGTCCAGGTTCTAACCTTCCCATGGAGAATTTCTCTCATCTTAGCTGTGGATCGTTCAAAGCTATTATCGGCCTCTTCGTTCCCTTTCTGAACAAGACCGTACTTATTTACCATATTATAAGTATTATTTTTTTATTTTTTTTACAACCGCTTTAACTGATATCTGTTGGAGTTTAAAGCTTGATTGGTTTGTTTCTTGAAGGATGTACAGAAATTACAGCTCAAGGAATGCTGGGGATGTTGCACCTCACAAAATACGGAGAAACTCTAGTTGAGAAGAAGAGACTCAGACATAAATATCTATTGTTACAAAGATTGGGGTAACATTTTTCATTTGATGACATGATTATGTTTTTTTCCATGTTTTAAACAGAAATGAGCAGCAAAATATTCACCCTGAAAACCAAGAAAGGGTGAGAGCCATAAGAGAGCAGCTACAAAATGAACAAGTGAGTTACTTTTCTTTTCCTTTGAAGGGCACTGGGGGTTTCTAACCTTTTTTAAGTTTAATCATTTTTGCCAACACAAATTCATGTATATCATAAGGTGTTAGATCCTGCCACTGAAATACTATATCTGGTCTAAATAGGTATGCATGGATATTAAATAAATATTTAAGTTTTTGGTAAAATCTGGGGTGTTATAATTTTTAATGGTTCTTATACATACATACACAGGGCTCAAAATTTCAAGTCCTGAGCTACTAGCCAGGCCTCAAGAGTTATTTGCCACCAGTTACCCCACCTAATTCATACACTGCCCTGCGCCTAATTCCACCCGTAAACACGCCCTTGTAGATTATCTCATGGAATGCAGAATCAAGTTACAAAATTCAATATTACCAACAACAACTTTAACAAAATGGGACAGGGCACTGGGGGCAGACCAGAGGGACAAGGCACTGTGGGCAGACCAGAGGGACAGGGCACTAGAACTGGGTCTCTTCCCCATTCTCTTGCTGTCTCCTCTGCAACTCCCATCCATCCTCTCTCTCTCTCTCTCTCTCTCCCATTCATCTCATCATCAGGAGCCTGTGTGTGCGGCTCCACGCTTGCATGTCCCCACTTCCCCCTTTTATTCAGGCTGGCAGAGAGGAGAGGAGCTGCAGCACAGAGGGAGGGAGTACAATCCAGCGCTGAGATCCACACAACTGCACAGCCATTGACACCATAGCACAGCGCACACTGACAGCGCACAGCACACATTGAGACCAGTCGGTTTACAGTGCTTAGGCTAAACTGTTGGACACTTACATAGAGCACAAGGAGAAGAAAACTGCACAAACTAGAAGGCTGCCGCTCTCATGTCAGGGCAACTTTCAGTGAGCGCTGCACTGGAGTGGTCATTTTTGCAATACTCCGCCTCACTCATTACTTTCTGCTCTCCAGCTACATTGGTCGGGGCCCGGGGGAGGGGGGCAGGCTCAGAGAGGTCATACTGTTAGGTCCCATGGTTTAATGAGAATTGTAAGGAGAGCACCTGTGTACTGCTCTGCCTGTGCGCGGCTCACCAGACTACTTTTCCCGAGCATGCACCTTTCCTCTTCAGCCGCCAATCTCATCGGGACTCTAAGTGTAGGCACAGATTGGGGGAAGATTGGTCATGCAGCCCTGTCATCACTCGCCCCTAGCTTAAATCCACTCGCCAAATGCTAGTAGGCAAGTGGAAATTTTGAGGGCTGATATATATATATAATTACACAGTTGTGGCCAAAAGTTTTGAGAATGACACATATTAGTTTTCACAAAGTTTGCTGCTAAACTGCTTTTAGATCTTTGTTTCAGTTGTTTCTGTGATGTAGTGAAATATAATTACATGCACTTCATACGTTTCAAAGGCTTTTATCGACAATTGCATGACATTTATGCAAAGAGTCAGTATTTGCAGTGTTGGCCCTTCTTTTTCAGAACCTCTGTAATTCGACTGGGCATGCTCTCAATCAACTTCTGGGCCAATTCCTGACTGATAGCAACCCATTCTTTCATAATCACTTCTTGGAGTTTGTCAGAATTAGTGGGTTTTTGTTTGTCCACCCGCCTCTTGAGGATTGACCACAAGTTCTCAATGGGATTAAGATCTGGGGAGTTTCCAGGCCATGGACCCAAAATGTCAACGTTTTGGTCCCCGAGCCACTTAGTTATCACTTTTGCCTTATGCCACGGTGCTCCATCTTGCTGGAAAATGCATTGTTCTTCACCAAACTGTTGTTGGATTGTTGGAAGAAGTTGCTGTTGGAGGGTGTTTTGGTACCATTCTTTATTCATGGCTGTGTTTTTGGGCAAAATTGTGAGTGAGCCCACTCCCTTGGATGAGAAGCAACCCCACACATGAATGGTCTCAGGATGCTTTACTGTTGGCATGACACAGGACTGATGGTAGCGCTCACCTTTTCTTCTCCGGACAAGCCTTTTTCCTGATGCCCTAAACAATCGGAAAGAGGCTTCATCGGAGAATATGACTTTGCCCCAGTCCTCAGCAGTCCATTCACCATATTTTCTGCAGAAGATCAATCTGTCCCTGATGTTTTTTTTTGGAGAGAAGTGGCTTCTTTGCTGCCCTTCTTCACACCAGGCCATCTTCCAAAAGTCTTCGCCTCACTGTGCGTGCAAATGCGCTCACACCATTCCTGCACTGCACTGGTGGCACTCCGATCCCGCAGCTGAATCCTCTTTAGGAGATGGTCCTGGCGCTTTCTGGACTTTCTTGGGCACCCTGAAGCCTTCTTCACAAATGCAGTGGACATTTTTTTTATGGGATTAAGTTAATTTTCATTGGAATTAATTGCAATTAGTCTGATCATTCTTCATATCATTCTGGAGTATATGCAATTTCCCATCTCAAAAACTGAGGCAGCAGACTTTGTGAAAATTAGTATTTGTGTCATTCTCAAAACTTTTGGCTATGTGTGTGTGTGGCTTTTTTTCAGGGGGAACTCAGTTCCACCACCTCTGGCTCAGACCCTTTGGTACCTGCTCACAATCACTTGTAAACACAGAAGTCTGGTTTCTGTGTTTACAAGTGACAGCTCTGCACTCTGTATGTAATGCAATCCTGGTATTTAATGCCCCGTAAATACCCTTCTACTGTTTGTGAAATCTGAACGGGGTCATGGTTGAGTTCCTGCACCTATTTTCTGAGAAAAAAAGCTGTGTGTGTGTGTGTGTGTGTGTGTGTGTGTATGTGTGTATATATATATATATATATATAACAGGACTAAATATCAAAGTGGCAGGACCAGAGACAATAGAAATCAGAAAGTTGTACAAGAGGCTAGTGGGTGACTAAAACTAATCAGGTTTTGCATATAAATATTATTAAATATTTTTGGGTGGACCAACCTTTTAATTTGATTTCCTTTTCCTCTACTCTGGGCTAGAATGTAACTAAATAGGATGTAGAGATTGTAACTGTGGTGAAGTTATGTTCTCCAGTAGAGCTGCTAAATAACCTCTTAAAAGCGTTGTAAAGGCAGAAAGGTTTTTTATCTTGATGCATAAAGATAAAAAGCCTGTGTGCAGCAGCCGCCCTAACACTTACCTGAGGTCCCTCTCTGTCCAGCATTGTCCATAAGTGTCTCAGCCTTGGAGATTCTCCTTTCTAATAGGCTGAGACACAGCAGAAGCACCATTGGTTCCCGCTGCTGTCTGTCAAAGTCAGCTAGCCGATTGGCATTGGGGGAGAGAGATGGCGGAGCTCTGTGTCTGAGTGGACACGGAGCTGTGACTCGGCTCGGCTGCCCCCATAGCAAGCTGCTTGCTGTGGAGGCACTAAGCAGGAGGGACCCGAGAAGAGGAGGATCCGGGCTGCTCTGTACAAATCCACTGCAACAGAGCAGGTAAGTATAACATGTTTGTTATTTTTTATAGGGGAACAAAAAAGGAAAAACTTTACAATCACTTTAAGGGCTCATTCAGATGGGTGTATTTATGCAAAATTGGCAGCAAGATCCTGTGTAATATCTTTTCTGTACGTACAGTGCTGTGCAAAAATTGTAGGCAGGTGTGAAGAAATGCTGTAAAGTAAGAATGTTTTTAAAAAATTATATATTTTGTTTATTTTTATCAATTTACAAAATGCAAAGTGAGCGGACAAAGAAAAATCTAAATCAAATCAATATTTGGTGTGGCTACCTTTTTGGCTTCAAACCATCATTATTCCTTACACTTGCACAAAGTCAAGGATTTTGTAGGATTAGAGTCAGGTGTTATGATTAACCAATTGTATGAAGCAAATGCTAATAATCATCAATTCATATGTAGGTTGTAACAGTCATTAACTGAAACAGAAACAGCTGTGTAGGATGCTTAAAACTGGGTGAGGAACATCCAAACTTCTACTAAGGTGAGGTTGTGGAAGACCGTTCCATATCAGAGGTCATACACCATTGCAAGACTAAGTATAGCAACAAGACACAAGGTAGTTATACTGCATCTGCAAGGTCTCTTCCAGGCAAAGATTTCAAAGCAGACTGGGGTTTGACGATGTGCTGTAATGCTCTTTTGAAAAACAACAACAAAAAGGGGGACATCAGTGAGGACTGTAGACGCAGTGGTTGGCCAAGGAAACTTAATGCAGCAGAAGAAAGACACATCATGCTTACTTCCCTTCAACATCAGAAGATGTCCAGCAGCGTCAACAGCACATAAATTGCAGAACTGGCAGAAACCATTGGGTCCCAGGTATAACCTATCTACTCTAAGGAGAAGTCTGGCCCCAAGTGGTCTTCATGGAAGAATTGCACCAAAAAGCCATACCTCGGACGTGGAAACAAGGCTAAGCGACTCAACTATGCACAAAAACATAGGGACTGAGGTGCAGAAAAATGGCAGCAGGTGATCTGGACTGATGAGTCATAATTTGAAATATTTGGCTGTAGCAGGAGGCAGTTTGCTCACAAAGAGCAATAAAGAACAGTACAAAAAAAAGTGTGTGCAGGCAACAGTGAAGCATGGTGGAGGTTCCTTGCAAGTTTGGGGTTGCATTTCTGCAAATGGAGTTGTAAATTTGGTCAGGATCAATGGTGTGCTTAATGCTGAGAAATACAGGCAGATACCCATCAGGCCATAGCATCAAGGAAGCGTGTGATTGGCCCCAAATTTATTCCGCAGCAGGACAATAACCTCAGGCATACAGCCCATGTCATTAACTACTTGAAGACCAAACCTTTTCTGGCACTTTTTACAAGTTTTTGCAAGACTTTTAACCCTCAAACGTTATATAATATTTTTTAACAGAAACCCTAGGGAATAAAATGGCAATCGTTTTATGTTGCACAGTATTTGCGCGGCAGTTTTTTGGGAAAAAATACACTAATGAATTAAAAAAAACATATATATATATATATATATATATATATATATATATATATATATATATATATATATATATATATTATATATATATATATATATATTATATATATATGGAACGGTGAAGGACCACGGTTTATAGACGACGCTTTAAAGTTACAGAGGAGGTCTAGTACTAAAATTATTGCTCTCGTTCCATGTTTGTGGCGATACCTCACATGTGTGGTGTGAATACCGTTTACATATGCGTGCACGACTTGCATATCCATTTGCATAAGGATGACAGATTCTCTTTATGAAGAGATCTGGGGTCAAAAAGACCCCAAATCTCTTCTTTACCTTTTAAAAGCAAAAGATAAAGATTAATCTTTTGTTTGGAAAAAAAAAAATTGTTAGCTTGCGCCCCAGACGTCACGATGTTGCTCTGGTCCCCCCAGCCATAGAGGCATTCAGAGACGATCTAGTCTCTCGCTGCCTGTGTGACCAGCTGGCTGCACCGTTAAATCATTTCTCGGGCAAGCCGGTGGAAATGGTAAGAAGGGGGAACGTCCCCGCCTGCCGCTTCAGAAAGTGATCCAGTGGCTAATGATCCTCTCAGATCGCTTTTATGAGAGAGCCAGCCAAAAAAAGATACCAGGATTATGGCTGACAGCTTCAGCCATAACCCCAGTAAACCACTTTCAAACCACAACGTATTGCAGTTGGCAAGTGGTTAAGAAGAACAAGAGTCCTGGAAGTGATGGTTTGGCACCCAAAGAGCCCTGATCTCAACCTCATCTAGTCTGTCTGGGATTACATGAAGAGACAGTTTTCGAGGCAGCCTACAACCACAGAAGTTCTGTGGTCAGTTGTACAAGATGTTTATAACAACCTGCCAAGTTCTTTCAAACTTGTACTTGGAAGAATTGATGCTGTTTTGAAGGCAAAGGGTGGTCACACTAAATAATTACTGATTTATTGAAAGCGAGCGCCAGTTTTAACAACACCTGGATAATAGTACCTACGTTCTATGTACCTCTCTGAGGGAGAGTGAGTTGAGGCTTTTATGGACTTTCATGGTACCGTACAAAGGCTTAACATATACAAAATAAGTATAACATTTTTATTTTATTCCAGGAATATATTAAAACGTACAAACGTCTAAAATATAGACTTTTCTTATTTTCATTTACTTTCGTTTTAGTTTATAATACGATTGTGTTTCTGAATGCGTTCTTGATTTACAGCATTTTTTACACCCTTGCCTAAAACTTTTGCACAGTAGTATACATGCAGCCTCTTTGAACTCTACTGGCTGTTTCTGCTGCTCAAGGCCAGTCATGTAAAAAAAATGTGTAATTACACATTGTTGACTCTGAATAAACTGCATTCAGTAGAAATTCATAAATGACTGCTGAGGTCGTACTCGGGGCCGTCTTTACCATAGGGCAAACAGGGGCAGCTGCCCAGGGCCCTGTCACTGTTGGGGGCCCAAAGCAGAGCTGCCCGTTAAGCCCCTGTGCTGCCCACAAATCGGGCTGAAAATCAACAGCGGCACTCAGCCAGTGCCAGTACTGCTTCCCTTCCCAGTGTTTTAAAATGTACAGCACCCCTGGCTTCCCTTTAGACATGCACTTATCCATTCCTGCCACTGGGTGCTGCTTGTATATAAAAGTGAATTAGAATGTGATTTTTATAACATCTTCAGTTTGCTCTTCCCGAGGCTGACTTCTTCATGTCCTGCTCCTATTTATATGTCACTGTTTACTAATCTATATTGTAAATAGAAGTTTTCTGTAGAGTGTGCCCAAAGTCTTTATAATATTTTGATGATTCACTGCAGGTCTAGTCAGTGTTTTAAAAAGTTCCTCTATTTTACACATGGCATGGCATGGGGCCACAGCACCGTCTGTCCATTCTACTTTAGCACCATGGGATTTGAATGGGCCGCCATGCCTGAGTTTCCTGCAAAGAAAAGCGCATGCCTCATGTAATGGGCTGCGCACACCTATGCCCATCAAGCACTGAAATACAGCACTGTCTGTCTATTCTGCTGTCTGTTGTGACTTATCTGCAGTTCCCGCACTGTCAAGCTGCATTTTTAGACGTTTAGGTCACGCTTTTAAAAACACAGTGCTTTTGTGTGCAAGAATTGCAAGTAAGTAGCATGGTGCAAAAGCAGAATGGATTTCAAGGCAACTGTATTTTTAAAATGCTGAATGCACCTTTTCTCTGCAGGAAACAAAGGCATGGCAGCCCATTCAAATCAATGGGCTGCTGTGCCTGCACAAATGAGGGCCACCAAAACGCATACATGTGAACCAGCCAGGCCCAAAATAAGCTGGAGGGGGGCCCAAAAAAAATGTTTCCCCAGGGCCCAAACCATATTAAAGACGGCCCTGGTCGTACTGCATGTGTATCGCTGACGTCGACCATCTGCATTCTAGCAACCAAGTAGGACACAGATGTGCTGGAAACTGCCGTCCTCTTTACCCTCCTTACCCTCCTCAGGCCAACATCATTAGCCCCTCTTTAACCTGAAAGAACCCCTCCACTGGACATCCAAAGGTAAATGTCCATGTCATGCAGGCAATGACATGGACACCTGAAAGAAAGACCCAAGCAGGAAGTAAACTCTGGGCACTGGAGGGTCTGCACTTGGTAAGTGAAAAGGACATTTAAAAAAAAAAAACATATTTTTGTCAACAATCAGTGATTTTTGTTAACTGTTTTGCAGTACCGACTGTATTGCAACCAAATTATCCTTTTTAATAAATGTGTATGGCAACTTTCATATTAAGGTAGAGAGAACAATTATATGCCGAGCACAACACCCCACATCTGTGGCTACTCTCGTTACGTGAAATAGGACATGGGTAAAAATGTAATAAAACAATGACCTCTGTTTTTTCTGCATGATAAAGTATGCATTTTATTTGTGTGTGTGTGTGTGTGTGTTTCTAAAATTCTACTTTGTATTTTTCAGGAAACGGCAATCCCTGAATGGCATCAGTTTTACTCGGACATGTCTTGTCCAGTCTGTTTACAACAGGCCACGTTTCCAGTGGAAACAAACTGTGGACATCTTTTCTGTGGTAAATACAAATGTAAACTGCGCATTGCTAGGACTGTGACTGTCTTCGCAGGGAATGTGTAGGGTTTTTATTTACTGTACTCTGGCCTGCAAAGTAAGGTGAACAAATTTCCTAAATGAAATCCGGGGACACCCGAATGACCATGCCCAAAGCACTATTGGCATCTGTTGATAAAGATTTACTCCACTCCCTTCCTCCACATAAAAAACTGTGCACAATGGCAGCTGCTCAATCGCCCCCCTTTTCTGGCCCTATACCCTAGTGTAGTGTTGACCAGCTGGCTTCAGGACCAGATGTGCTGCGTGTCATCGGTGCAAAGAAGAACAAGGTGACAAATAATCCATACCCTTGCCTCCTGCAAAAATGTCTATGCATGCCAAGAGGGGAGGGACCAGAAAGACCATGTGATATTAGCATCTGACCTTATCGGTAACCCCAGACACAGCCGAGGGCAGACACATTTCTACCACCCCCCCCCCCCCTCCTGCTCAAGGCCAATTAAATAAATGTTGCTAAGATGGAACACCCTGCAACTGCCTAAGTCGGGGACACAATTTTTAAAGCTGGAAAGAAATCAGGGGTACTTTTCTTTTCACCATGGACAAATTTGGGGACACTTTTTTTTTTTTTCTTTTTGTCTCCTGAAATGAGGGGGCATCTGACCACTCTACTGAAATTGATCTCCTCCCCACTCCTGCTCATAAAATTCCATATAAAGTTTCAGGCAGACAGACCGTTGGAAAGTTTTATGATATTTCCTGTTAAACATATTTTAAAAGTAATACCTGATTGCTATGAAAACATGCTCACCTGTTTTTTTTTTGCTATATAATTTGGGTGCATAATGAGGTGATGTTTAGATTTGTGCATACATTTCAAAAAATATATTAATATCTCTTAACAGGTCCATGCATCATTGCATATTGGAGGTATGGATCATGGCTTGGTGCTATTAGCTGTCCCATTTGCCGTCAAACGGTAAGCAGAATTTTATGGCTCATGTTGGGGACAGCATCTTATTGGAAAGTTGACAGTTGTCAGAGGAATAAATGTGCTGATTGGAAGAATTTCCCTATATTCCTGTTCCGGTGGCAGCTAAAATATTTGGATTTACCCTCACTTAAAGTGATACAAAAGTCTCATATTTTTATTTATTCTTTGCTTAACCCCTGTACGCCAACATAACGGAAATATGCGGCCTTCGGCTTGAAACGGTTGTACCGTTTTTTAGAGCTGACTTTGGACTTTGTTCAATAACAACCGATGCGGCTAAGCAGCCGCTCGATCGTTATCACAAACAGCAGGAGGGGACATGCGCCGCCTTCCACGGTCCACCCAGGCTCTCCTATCCCACTGGTAGGCTCGAGCAACCAACCGGCACATCCGCCAGCTGACCGGAGACCCAAACAATGCCACAATCGGCTTTGATCGGGTCTCGGCTCTAGTAACCCAGAAGCGATGTCGTGACATAACTTCCGGTTTACAGAAGACTTAAAGGCACCAGATTTAAAAAAAATAACAGTATTCAAAACAGCCAAACTTGGTGTTTTGAATGCTTTTAAGTGCAAAGGAGGGATTTGGGGTCTTATAGAGTACCTGTCACTGACTATTACTGTCACAAATTTTGTATACAAAAAAAAGGGGCCCGTGTAAGAATAAATAAAATAAATACGATTTTTTTTAAAGTGTTTTCATCCTTCCATGCTCACCCGCCGAAGCGAAAGCATACGCAAGTCAAGCCCGCAAATGTAAACAGTGTTTTAAACCACACATTTGAGGTATTGCTGCGATTGTTAGTGGGAGAGCAATAATTCTAATACTAGACCTCCTCTGTAACTCTAAAGTGGTAACCGTTAAAAATGTTTAAAGCGTCGCCTATGGAGGTTTTTAAGTATCCTAGTTTGCTGCCATTCCACGAGCGTGCGCAATTTTAAAGCATGATGTGTTGGGTATCTATTTACTCGACGCAACATCATCTTTCACATTATACAAAAAAATGCGCAAAGTTTACTGTTTTTTTGTTTTTTAATTCATAAATGTGTGTTTCTTCGGGAGGGGGGGGGATTGCATTTGAAAGACCGCTGTGCAAATACAGTGTGACATCAAATATTGTGTGTGTTTGGGAGTTTCTTAGTAAGTTTCTAGCAAAAAATACTGATTTTAACTTATAAGCAACAAGTGTCAGAAAAAGGCTTAGGCATGAAGGGGTTAAAATAACAAAAAATTTATACTTGTCCATTCAGACGTGGAGCTGTGGCTAGGCCCCGCCCCCTCTCTTCATTGGCTCACTGACTTTGAGAGCAGTGAGGGCCAATGGAGCTCCACTGCTGTCAATGAGGAGGGAGAGTCCTAGGCAGCCGAGTCTCTTCTACATCTCTGGACAGAGATGGGCATGTATGAGGGGGGCTGTTGCACACAGAAGGTTTTTTTATCTTGATGCATAGAATGCTATAAGTAAAAAAAAAACTGGTGCTTTTGCTGCTGCTGACACAGGACCCACAAAAAGTGGAGGAAGGCTGGATTCACACCCATGCAGTTTAATACAGGGCCCCCAAAAGTGTGTGGGGGGGGGGTGGTGCTTGTTGCCAATGAGGTATATAAAATGTCAAGAAGGCATTTTTGATGAGGGTCATATGAATAGATTAGCTAAAAAATAATGAACACAGGGATCATTTAACCTCTTCCTGCCCAACATATAGTCATATGACATCCGCAGGAACCTTTTTGTCACTCTGGGCTGACATCATATGACGTCCGGTGATTCCCTGCAGTGAGGATAGCATGCGGGCCGCATCACTGGGGACCCGATGCGCGTGCCCGGCGTCCACGATGTCTGCTGGGCACCTGCGATTGCTCGTCACAAAGCAAGGATGTGGATCTCTGTGTGTAAACACAGAGATCCACATTCTGTCATGGAGAGGAGACTGATGGTGTGTCCCTTGTACATAGGGACACCGATCGGTCACCTCCCCCAGTCAGTCTCCTCCCCCCACAGTTAGAATCACTCCCTAGGGAACACATTTAACCCCTTGATCGCCCCCTAGTGTTAACCCTTTCCCTGCCAGTCACATTTATACAGTAATCAGTGCATTTTTATAGCACTGTTCACTGTATAAATGTGAATGGTCCCAAGATAGTGTCAAAAGTGTCCAATCTGTCTGCCGCAATAGCGCAGTCCTGACAAAAATTGCAGATCGCCGCCATTACTAGTAAAAAAATTATAATAAAAATGCCAAAATTTTTTTTTTCCCTATTTTGTAGACGCTATAACTTTTGCGCAATGCAATCAGTAAACGCTTATTGCGATTTATTTTTTTTGTAGAAGAATGCATATCTGCCTAAAGTGAGGAAAAGATTGTTTAAAAAATAAATAAATAATAATTTACCGCACAATTCTCATTCAAAGTGTGGCAGCGCTGAAAATTGGCCTGGGCAGGAAGGGGGTGAAAATGCCCGGTATGGAAGTGGTTAAATAAAAATCTTTACCGCAAACCTTCCGCAGGAAACACCATATTGGGGCCAACAGCTTTTATCCTAAACCATTATTACAATCCCTATTCACAATATCTGCGGCTTTGTCGCAATTGTGGTAAATTCTTACTACAGGTTGAAGGAAAGAAAATTGCTGGCTTCCCCCATCGGAACAGTCGGTGTTGATGGGGGGAATCCCTCCTGCTGCACTATTGTGTTCTGACAGCGGGAAGTTTTCCAATGATAACTGCTGACCACTATAGCTGGCGGCAGTGATCACACAATGGGGGGGGGAAAAAACAGCAGGTTATTTGTACGATGGATAAGTTTGCCAGCATGACCCTTCGACAGAAGTAAAAAAATCAAGTCGTAAGATGTCAGAAAATCAAATGGTCTACTTCTTCTTCTATTGAGCAGAGACGACAACACTCCTAAATAAAATTGTCTATCAGTGTGTGTGTGTCAGTGTGTGTCTGTCCAGCTACAGACGTATTGAAGCTAGGCGCAGAAAAGTGCATGTACAAGTATATTTTTATGTAAACAGTCTTATCAATATGTGCGTTAACATATTAACTCTTGTTTCTTCTTATCTGTAATTATCTTTGTACATGGGACAGCCATGTTGCATATGAAGTCTCAGTGAAGATAAAAGGCTAATATTGTAATGTGCCCTGGCTAGCCAGAGATCATGTATTTGCCTAGACCAGTGTTTCTCAATTCCAGTCCTCATGCCCCCCCCCAACAGGTCAGGTTTTCAGGATTTCCATTATTTTGCACATGTGATTTGATCAGTTTCACTGCCTTAGTAATCACCACAGCCTTTTCATCTGAGGGAAATCCTGAAAACCTGACCTGTTGGGGGGGCCTGAGGACTGGAATTGAGAAACACTGGCCTAGACTAAGATCACCCGAGGGAGCTAACATCTCCTCTTTCCTGCTCAATGCAAGACCAAGGTTCTCATTTACTTAAAGTGAGGTACAATTTGATAATGTTAATGTGTGCCTCGTTTATATGTGAGGTGTGTTTTTTATGATGGACTCACTCTAATCCAGTACAGTCACTGCATAATAGATTAGTGTTATGAATAATTCATCGCTGTTTGTGTGAGTTCTTTTTCCGACTTTTGTTGAGTGGATTTGGGATTTTAATTGACATACCTGTTGATTCTAGGTCACTTTACTATTTCCAATGTTTCAAGTCGCTGAACAACAAGATGTGCAAGAGATATTTCAGGAAGTTAACAGTTATAATAGAAGATTTTCGGGACAGCCTCGCTCTGTAAGTTTAAATTGCATAATTGGCTTCATCACATGGTCAAATTTGCATCCTAGTTCCAGCAAAAGAGATTCATTAATTTTTTTAGCTTGCTACTCAGTCTCCCTTCAGCCAAGGTTATGTCTATGTGAATGTGATGGATTTAACGCTGGAGTTTTTAGTTTTCTTCAGCTGAAGTTGACTAACATGTAATGAAGTGTTTCCAAAACTCTGCAGGCTGATGGTTCCTGCAGAAATCTTCTCTCCACTGATGCCTGGTCCTCTTTACAGTGCTGAACTTCTGCTGCAGGGTTGTTCAGGTCTAACATCAGTGGCGGTGCGTTTGTAGAGGGCGCAGGAGCTCTGCACCCATCAATCACCAATAGATAGATAGATTCATGCATTGGATAAATCTATTGCTGCCGCCCCCTATTCAGGTGTCCGGCTCCTTGTCCAGCACCGGGCATCTGAATTACAGTGGCGGGGGTGTATTTGAAAGTGCCTGATTAGAGCCGTCGGCTCAAATAGGCATCCTGATTAGAGCCATGGGCTCTGAAAGGCTTCCAAATTGGTAAACAACGGGCTCGCTGCTGTGCGTTCTCTGTTTACACAGCGCTGTGTTAGGGAACCGATTCCCTAACACTGACCCGCCTCTCAGCCAATCAGGTGCATCGTGTCCGGTTACCTGTCCCCTGATTGGCTGAAGCGACAGGCACTGTGATTGGACGCCTATCAGGCGTCCAATCATAGCAGAAGAGGATGGGAGAAGATATCGAGGACTCAGAGGAAGCGTGGAGGACAGCGCTGACCTGAGACAGGTAAGTGCCGGGCAGGGGGGGGGGGGCACAATGGCGGCAATTGATGGGGCACAGTGGCAGCGATTTGATGGGCACAGTGAGGCTGTAATTGATGTGTTTTTTTTTTTTTCAGTTGGTTTGTGCCCCTCCAAAGATTTTGAGCACCAGCCGCCACTGTCTAACATTGAAAGGTATTGAAGTCCTTTCCTCCATTGACAAAAGTCCTTGCATTGTTTTCACAGAATGTAACACTGTAAAACAATGCAAATTATTATTTTTTTGAATGAGGCAAGGGGAGGAAGGAGTGGGCACCAATCAGGATCTTCTTCATTGTTAGACCAAAGTTATTAACCCTTGCGGCAACGAAAGTTCAGTGTTGTGAAGAAGACATTACTGGCAAGTAGATTTCTGCAGGACATGGGACAAACTTCATTATAGGTACTTTATGTGACAGCAGCTGCAGCAAAACGTATTTTTTATATATATAACTGAAAGTGATATTAAAGGCAAGTTTATTTTTTGTAAAATAACAAATACGTTCTACTTACCTGCTCTGTGTAATGATTTTGCACAGGGCAGCCCCGATCTCCTCTTCTCAGGTCCCCCACCGGTGCTCCTGGCCCCTCCCTTCTGCCAAGTGCCCAGAGCAAACGGCTTGCTGTGAGGTACCCAAGCATGCTTGCTCCCAAGCTACTGCTCTGCATGTCCATTCAGATACACAGCTGGGGCTCAGCCCTGCCCCATCTCTCTTCTCATTGGCTGTGATTGATAGCCGAAGAAGCCAAGGTAAGTATTGGGGGGTCAGCTGCTACACACTTTTTTTTTTTACAGGTTCCTGTAATAAATAAAATAAATTATGTTTTGAACAAAGGGGGTTGGTACATTCAGGTTTTTATTGCATTTATTGGCCCCGTTGGGAAGGTTTGATCAGACCTCCTGGGGAGACAAACAAAAACACATTTTTTTTTTATTAGAGTGAGGAAGGATTAGACATGTTGTATAGTGCTGTCTATGCTTACCTGTCCTGGTGTTAACTGCACATCCTTCTTCTGGTATGGGTGTCATGGGACTGTACTAGGGCCTTCAATTCCTATCTCTAAGACAGAAATAACAGCCATAAGGACATTTTAACTCTTCTCCACTCCATCCAAAACTTAAAGTGGATGTAAACCTGATTTCATGAAATTTGAGCGGGGCACATATATCTGTAGTGTTTTCTTATCCTTCTCCAAATCGCTGAGTCCTGTGGCTTTCTCCTGCTCAGTGACTCTGTTATCAGCCTGATAACTTCTGACAAGTTCTCCCACACAGGAGATAAAAGCAGCCTGAAATTTGTGCCATGGGAGGTTTCTTTAAAATAGCAGAAAGCTTATCTTCTCACAGCAGAGCTCTGTACATTACTTCCTTCCTTTGCCAATGTGGAGTGGGTGGTGTGTGCCTTTCCTCCTTTCCTCCTATCAGCTGTCTTGGCTTTATGCCAATAATCCACTCCCAGTGCTGAACAGGAACAGAAAATCTATAACATGATCACTTTTTAAAGGATATATAAAGATGTAAAACTTATCTGGGACATTAATTTGACTAGACTGGTGTCCGCCAGAGATCGTCTCATCCAGTATAAATTTGTACATCGTATATACTTAACTCCAGCTCGTGTGGCTAAAATGTTCCCTACCCAGTCGCCCTGTTGCTGGTGGTGCACTTCTCCCACTGCAGATTTCATACATGTATTCTGGGACTGCATGGCCATTCAAGCGTTCTGGCAGGGGGTTACGGAGAGTATTGAGGAGGTTACCACTATTCATATACAGCCAACGGTAGAGGTGTGTCTCTTGGGATTGGTGGACAATCTGGCTCCTAAAAGAGTGACATGTACTTTTCTGACGATTCTCATATATATTCTGCTCGGAAAGCGATAGTACTATCATGGGAAAAAAGTCTACTCCCCCCGTCTATCCCAGTATGGAAAGCCTTGGTTAATAAAGCCATCCCCTTATACAAGGCTACTTATTACAGCAGAGGTGTACCAAATAAATTTGATAAAGTGTGGCAGTTGGATGAATAGCGAGACTACTGTGTCGGACTGAAGGATTGCACTAGGGTTGGACAATATTTTTAATTACTGAATGTATGGATATTGCATCCCTTGATCTATAGGGGCTGGTGCTCCATATGAGTAGTTGGGAGGCTGGGCTCTGATATATGCTGGCATGGGTAACAGTATTGGAAGATATGATGTGGGAACGTAAGAAATATGCGCTCTCTCATTCGTCTGTTATTGCATGTCTGAAAATTGTATTGCTTTAGTACTAAGTGGGGGGTATGGAGTTGTACACAAGTCAAATGCCGAGGAAGTGTATATAGTTCATTGTATGTAACCTTTTTTGGCCTTTGCGGCTAACGTTCATTTTGTTTTTGTTCTGAAAATGATAAATAAAAATAAAATAAAAAAAGATGTAAAACCTATGTAGGGATATTTGTTTCATCCCTGTGCATCATCTGAGGCTGTTCACTTCACTGGGTAATGTGAGGGTTTACATTCACTTTTAAACTTGAAAACACTGTGAGGTTGATTTACTTAAAGGGGTTGTAAAGGTAAAAAATGTTTTCCCTAAATAGCTTCCTTTACCTTAGTGCAGTCCTCCTTCACTTACCTCATCCTTCAATTTTGATTTTAAATGTCATTATTTCTTCTGAGAAATCCTCACTTCCTGTTCTTCTGTCTGTAACTACACACAGTAATGCAAGGCTTTCTCCCTGGTGTGGCGAAAGCCTCTTGAGGGGGGAGGGGGCGAGCAGGCAAGTCAGGACACTCTCTACTTTGCAGATAGAGAAAGGAGCTGTGTGTTAGTGGGCGTCCTGGCACTCCTGCTCGCCCCCTCCCCCCTCAAGAGGCTTTCTCCACACCAGGAGGAAAGCCTCGCATTACGTGGTGAGTTACAGACAGAAGAACAGGAAGTGAGGATTTCTCAGAAGAAATAAGGACATTTTAAAGCAAAATCGAAGGATGAGGTAAGTGAAGGAGGAATACATAAGGTAAAGGAAGCTATTTAGGGGAAAAAAATACCTTTACAAAATCTTTACAAAATCTGGTGCAGCTCTGCATAGAAACCCAATCCAACTTTTCATTTTTTTTTTTTTGTCAGCTCAGCTGAACAAGGAGTAAGGAGCTGATTGGCTACCATGCACAGCTACACCAGATTTTACACTCGCCAGTTTTAGTAAATTACCTCCACTGTATCAACAATAGTGTTGCAACTAGCATTTTCGAAAACAGAGTTCAGCTATGGCAGCCTAGATATTTATCTCCATTCAGGTTAATTTAGAGATGCATTGTTAAATGGTAGCAAGAAAATAATTCAGTTTTTTTGTATTTTAATATTCTAGCTTATGGAAAGGATTATGGATCTGCCTACCTTGTTACGCCATGCATTTCGAGAGATGTTTTCAGTGGGTGGGCTCTTCTGGATGTTCCGAATCCGAATTGTTGTCTGTCTGATTGGAGCCCTTTTTTATCTTGTGTCACCACTAGACATTATTCCTGAAGCTGTCTTTGGTATTCTAGGTTTCATGGATGATTTCTTTGTTCTCTTTTTATTGCTTATTTACATTTCTATCATGTATCGGGAAGTTGTGACCCAAAGACTGCACAGGTGAAAAGAGGTATGTTTAACGCAGGAGCCTTCAAATAATTCTCTATGCAGTTTTGAATATGTGATATTCTTTTGCCTAACTGGAATTGTAAATGTGTTTTTCATGATGTAATAAGACATCTTTAAAGGTTTCTTAGCTTCCCTAAATGCTTGTTTTGTAATTATATCTGAATGTCCCAGCAACATATACTTTGTCTTGCATGTATCTCATCATGTAGCTCTTTGATGGCTTCTTGATGGGTTTATAGCAAGCCAGATACAGTAAAACCTTGGTTTGTGAGCATAATTCGTTCCAGAAACATGCTTGTAATCCAAAGCACTTTAATATCAAAGCATTTTCTTTACAGGGTATAAAAGAGAAGAGAGGCACCTCTAAGTGTAGCAAGAAGTTGCCAAATGTTGCACATTCATTAAATGTAACCATATTGCTACACTTAGAGGCTTCTCTCTTCTTTTTTTTTTTTTATACTCAGTTGTGACATGACGCTACTCTTATATCAAGACATCGCTTGTATATCAAGGCAAAATTTATTTTAAAAATGCAAAACGCTCTCAAACCAAGTTACTCTCAAACCAAGGTTTTACTGTACTTCTGTAACTCGGTCTAATGCCCTACAGTTGGTAACATACTGTACTGAATTGGAGTCCCTTTTAAGATGGAAGGGATTGAACTTTCACTGTCTGATACCAGCACTTGTTCAACACTGCATTGTTAAGTATTTTTTTGATTTTAGTAACACATTCATGGGTTACAGACTGGCAATAAAATGTAAGTAAAAAACATTTGTAAAGCAGACCCCTATCCCCAATTGATTATTCCATTTGGGGTAAAATGAGGGGCCATGTTTAATTCTCAACAATGACTTTAAAGGGAATGCATTGTTTTTTTTTTTTTTATAAACCTGAAAAAAGAGATTAGCTTTATGTAAATAGTGTTAAAGTTTTTAACATCTGAATTTTATGTATAGTTTTTGGATATATGTACTGAAGGGCAGTCATATTTGCTCATTACATATACAGCCTTTGCTTCCTGCTTTTGTCATACTATAAAATAGTTGTGCTTTAGATTTAATGCACACTGTATGCCAAACGACTCGTTTAGCATTAATAACATTCTATTGGCCAGAATATTCATTTATTCTAGTCAATAGAATGTATGAATGTGTCTATGGGCGTTTGTGCAATTTGTAGGCCCAAAAGCTTCTCTTCAGAACACGTAAGCAATGGCTTTTTTTTTTTCTGCCACTTAATGCTCCTACTGTAACTGCCTATATTTTCAGGGCCAGATAGGCAAATGTGGAGGGATGTTTAGAGGCAGAGATTAGAAAAAAACTTTAAAAACCTGTAAAACAGGCATTTTTGAGCTGCAGTGTGCATGAGGCCTTACTATTCTTCCACAAAAGCACATTTGTGAGTTGTCTGTCTCTTGAAAAATAATACACTCCCTAAGTGATTGATATCTCATCTCAACAGTTGTTAAGAGAAAGACAGTTGCACTGCACATGGTCATTTAGAATTCCCTCCAGTGGCTAATCTAAAAATCACAGTATTTTAATATTAATGTATGGGATAGCAAGCATTTAAAAATGTACAAGAAACATAAACTACAGTACTACTTTAAAGTGTATGTAACCCTAACCATTGATTTATCTTGGTTGCCCCCATTTGGCTCAATATACTATTGAAAGTGTTTTGTTATATCTGTTCAAAAAGTGCAAAAATACTTGTTGAACCTGCCAGAAATCCAGTGCACCCTATGCATTCTGTAGTGTTATCTCAATCGTTCTAATTGGCCCAGTTATTCTGTTACCTAAACACCACCCCAGTAATTTATGTAGAGGAGGAGTGGGTTCTTTAAACCTAACTAATTTCTTATTCCAAGGTGACAACTCTTCTTAGATAAACTATGGTGAGCGTTGACACCCTAGGACAGGAAGTGTGGTACTGACACAATCTCCAAGTAAACCTAAAAAGCCTGAAAAAGAACTCAAATGCAGCCAACACACCTAAGGACTGAACCTGCACTACAATTTAGTTTTTTGAGTTTAGATACAGTCTAAAGTCAATACTGCAATAATAATTCAAAATTATATGTTTACAGAAAATGCACTTGGATTTATCCTTTAAAAATTCTATGTTCCCACCAGAGAACACCCCCTCTCTTCCATCCTCCACCACTAGCACATCTGTATTAACTACTCTATGGCTTTGAAGTCTGTCTTTTCCATATATTTCTGTGGAAAATCTAGTATAGAGTAGGTACATATCAGTGTTGCCAAACACACATTCAAGTCTTAAGTTCACCTTTACAGAAGAAATGTAAAGGTGAACTAAAACCAGACACCCTCTCCCCCTATGCCCCAGACCCAGTACTTGCCTCTGGGGTTGGTGAGCTGTCGACACTCCCACAGCTGGTCCAGGAATTGAAATTCTTGATTCTCTTCCTCTTCTTCATGCAGCGCTTTTGGAACAGACCTGATCGATTTACTGTGATGCTGCTAGCTAGTCAGAATTGATCTGGTCCATCCTGGAAGCGCTGCACGTAAAAGAGAGAAGAAGGGTATTTCATATTTCCAGACTGCTGGTCCAGCTGCTGGGGGTGCTGGTAGCTCAGCAACACCAGAGGTAAGTACAGTGGTGATGGGGAGGTTGCCTGGTGTTCACCTTTTTACATTTTGTTCTGTAAAGGTAAGCTAACCATTTTAATAAATTGTCCATTGAAAAAATATATACATTTTAAATGTACTGTATATTATATACAGAGTGTGACGAAATGTTTTTACATTTGGACAGTGAAGGGTTAAAACCCTGTCAGTTGTTTTGTCGCTTTCCCTGTTAGGGAGATTAAATCCCTCTGTTCTTATCTCCAATATCACCGGAAATTAAGATGATGGGAAGTCCAAAATTTTGAATTTCCACCAAAAAGGAATCAAAGGCAAATACTCCAGTGGAAAATTTTGATCTCATGAACGCTGTCTAAAGCCTCGTACGCATGATCAGATTTTCCACAGACAGTGTCAGACTTTTGTCCAAAGGGCATTGGCCATGAACTTGTCTTGCACACAATTATCGGCCAACAAACACGAACGTAGTGACGTACACACGATAAGAAAATCTGACAACAGACCTTTGTACGCGGAAAATTTTTAAGCCTGCCATCCAACATTGGTCGGCCGAAAATCTGACAACATTTGTCTAAAGGAGCGTACAAACGGTCGGATTTTAGGCCAACAGTCTGTCATCACACACAATTCTCGTTGGAAAATCTGATCGTGTGGACGAGGCTTTAGTGGGGATTTTCCTCACATTGGAAAGACATCATTCCGTTAAGTCTACAGGACTGAAAGTTAGAGGAAGTTTTGTTAATGAAACACAGATGGTGTAAAAAAAAAAAATTGCAATTTTTTTAGCACTATACCAATTAAAAAAAAAATAGAATATATATAAAATAAATCTCGTTATAACTTGCTGGTATTAAACTAGCTTAGAGGGAGGACATGCTCATTGGTGAACAAATATATCTTTACAGATGTAGCTTCATGCCTGGGGTTCAAACGTGCAGTAAGAGCATCCTGGCATCAACCAAACAATGAAAAACCTATATGGTAGTTATGGACAGCAAAGTAAAGGTGATATTGAATAGCCTGAACTTCCTACCATGCAGTTCTGCGTTTAAGTGGCATATAACAAGGCCTGAACACTGTCATATGAAGGACAGTGGGCATGCCTAGTCCTATACAAATGCTGACTTTCAGAAAGTCAGTATTTGCATAGAATTTTTATAGTGAGCTTCTTGCATTGGTGAGGAGAGCTGCACAGTTAAAGTAATTGCAACGCCTTATGGTGCCAGTTATACAGCATCAATGTCACTTTTGAGGTCTGTATACTTTGTACTTTTCATAGAGGAACAGCACAGCTCAGTACAGCAGCACATTCCAGTGGAGAAACCTATGCACTGTTTGTATTCTCAGTCACGAGCTGCGGCACATGCTTTGGGCAGATGGCATCAAGCGGTTTCTGTGAACTCACAATTATTCTCCCTTAGCTGGCATTCAAGACTATTAACATACACAAATCCTTTCGTGCAATAACACACAGGAGAAGAGTGAAGCTTCATGATTTATCTTTAAAACACAGTTAGTGGCCACTGTTCTATATTTATTGTATACATTTCTATGATTTTATATTACACCAGTGCCATTTTTAAATTACAAATGCTCTCTCTCTCTGTCTGGATAATATTACAACATGGAAAAAACAGAAACCTTGAAAGGCTGCCAGCTGAGCAGCAGAGATGCTTTAAGTGCTCCCTCATCCGCCCATGACAAATCGCATATTTATATGTCTGTGCTGCACTGAGCTTTTGCTGTGTGGACTACTCTATGCCACACAGTCTCTTCTTTACAATCCTCATTGGTTTTTCTCCATGCATGTGTGCCTCTATATCCATTAATTTCTATGGAGAATTCCAAAGAAGAGGGTTTTGCAGCTTTAAGACACCACAGAGTGGGTATTGATAAGTATGAGAGTTGTCTGGGGTGGTGTAGGGACAAGGGAGCACCATAAATGAAACTCCACTAAATGGACTTGCATCTTAGATCAGGACTAAGTATTTATAGCCAGATTCAGAAAGAGTTAAGCCGGTGTATCAGTAGATACGCCGTCGTAACTCTGAATCTAAGCCGTCGTATCTTTAAGTGTATTCTCAAAATGAGATACACCTGCGCCGTCGTATCTTAGCTGTCTATTTAGGCCGGCCGCTAGGGGAGTGAACGCTGATTTATGCCTAGAATGCGTAAATCAGCGAGATCCGCCTATTCACGAACGTACGCTTGCCCGTCGCAGTAAAGATACGCCGTTTACGTAAGGCGTTTTCAGGCGTAAAGTTAGTCCAACAAAAAGCTGGCCTAGCCAATGTTAAGTACAGACGTCGAATTTTGAATTTTTTACGTTGTTTGCGTAAGTCGTCCGTGAATGGGGCTGGGCGTAATTTACGTTCGCGTCAAAACCAATAAGTCTTTGCGGCGTAATTTGGAGCATGCGCACTGGGATATGTCCACGGGCGGCGCATGCGCCGTTCGTAAAAAACGTCAATCACATCGGGTCACGATTCATTTGCATAAAACACGCCCACCTCTTCACAATTTGAATTAGGCGCGCTTAGGCCGGCACATTTACGATACGCCGCCGTAACTTAGGACGCAAGTGCTTTGTGAATACAGCACTTGACTCTATAACTTACGACGGCGTTACGTAAATAGGATACGCTACGCCGGCTCAAACATACGCCGCCCTACGTAAATCTAGCCATTAGTGTGCATTTTGTTTAGATTCCAGAGTAAAAGGTCTTGCATGCCTCACAATATATGCACAAAATGTCAGTGCTTTACCACAAATAACATTTATATTGTAAGTATTCCAGTATTTTGATGTACTGCTCCGCTGTACTTTAAATTTGCTTTAAAACAGTATTTTCCAACTTCTTGCAAGTATGCAACCCCTTATAAAGGCTAGTTTTTAGCAGAATACCCAAAAATGGCACCTGAACTATTCACCCTCAATTTTGTATACTGTAAATGTTTTCCAGGCTATTTCTATTTTTAATAGCAAGAAAATACATGGATTTGTTTCAAAAGTAATATGATTTGCTGTTGTGGGCGGACTTTAAAGGTACCAAAAGGAATTACACATAATTTGAAAAAATATAAATTTATTACACATTATAAAAAATAACAAAATTCCATATTAAAAACATACAGATTTGACTCTCTATAGGAGTCGCACAATTTGAAACAATTCCATAATGATACATATAGGACAATACAAGTCTTAATTATTCCTTTATATCTCACCTTAATGGTGAAGAATAACCTTTGCCCAGAGAGGTATGGCGTGTTATCCGCCTATTAACGTATATAGAAAAGAGAGAGGGCCAAGGGGGTACCACATCCAAATAAATTATAAATTATGGATTAAGGACTGTTGTGGGCAGACTTTAAAGGTGAGATATATAAAGGAATAATTAAGACTTATATTGTCCTATATGTATCATTAGGGAATTGTTTCAAATTGTGCGACTCCTATAGAGAGTCAAATCTGTATGTTTTTTAATATGGAATTTTGTTATTTTTTATAATATGTAATAATACATTTTTTATATATTTTTTTCAAATTATGTTGAATTCCTTTTGGTACCTTTTTTTAAAGTCCGCCCGCAACAGTCCTAAATCCATAATTTTATAATGATTTGCTGAAATTTCAAACATGTTTCATTCATGTTCAAACATGTTCATTTATATCTGTAGTCAACTTTTTCACTTTTATATCTTTTTTTTTATTTTTTTTACTTTGTAGCATCTTAATATTCAACACTTAACAGGCTTGTTTCTTTTTTTCTTTAAAGTGGTTGTAAACCCCTCCTTACAACTTGCACCTACAGGTAAGCCTAGATTAAAGCCCCATACACACTATCAGTTTTCCTGCTGGTTTTCTCTTCAGGTTTACCAAAACCATGTAGTACAAGGACCTGCCTGATTGCATTCAAATTGAAACGCTTAAGGTTTGACCTCATATTAGATGGTTTTGGTAAACCTGAAGAGAAAACCATCAGGAAAACTGATAGTGTGTATGGGGCTTTAGGCTTACCTGTAGGTGCAAGAAATATCTCCTTAACCATGTAGGTTATTTGCAGTAAGGACTGCACCGATGTCTGCGGCACATGCGCGCCGTAGACAACAGTGCAGGCACACTGAGCATGCCGTTTTTGTGAATGGGGCAATGGGGGGCTAATGCAGTAATCCCGTGCATGTGCAGGGATCTGCCGGTCCCGCCCGCATGCACGGGAGTGATGTCATCACCGTTTTGGCCAGTCACAACGCCGGAGCGGCGATACGAGGAAGAAGATCGTAGGAGACATGGCGGCGATTGAGGGGACAGAGGAGAACTTCGGGGGCTTCGATCTCAGGTAAGTCAATCATAATGAGCCTAGTATGCTATGCATATTGGCTCATTATGACTTTCTCTTGCCGTTTTTTTTTTTTTTTTTAAAAGGTTGAGGGTTTACTTCCTCTTTAAATGTGTTTTTATTAGAAGAATTGGCAAGGGTACACTACAGTCAAATGCATATCCTGGTTCCATTCAAGATGACCCAATACATGGTCCATTAATAGGCAATATCAGATAAACAAAGTAAAAGGGTTTTAGGTCTTGAACTTGGTGGTTATATTCTGGTAGCGTACAGTCCCATGATATTAATGGAGTGCTAGGCTTCGAGATTGCATTGTGTACTACAGCAAGATGAAGGAAGATTGTTGGCCTAGTGGGCAAAAGTCCAGGATTTGGAACTTGACATGAAACCAGTAAAGGTATTGTAGCTTATAGGAAATGATAAGGAAAATGTTTTCAGTTAAGTGAGGTGGGAGAGATAGAAAGGAGGTGTTGGGGGTTCAAGAGGGAGCAGGACAATGACCAGGAACCTTTTTGTAGGAAAAGGCTTGCAGAATGTACAAGCATCAAAACAGACCCATGGGTAGTAAGATTAATATCTATTTTGGCTGTATATGCTTCCATAAGTTTTACTTCTCAAGTACAAGAGTGCAGGTCAAGTTAACGTGAGACGTGGTCAGTGAGAAACACTTAAGCATCATGCGGCTGTTATTGCGCTCAAGAGTAATTTTCTTTCATGACATTGGATGGTGGGAGGCCTAGCAAGTATATCGCTGGGTTAAGAGTAAATTTAAGTTGTTGAATAGTATAAATAAGGGCTTCTTCTCTCTGCCAAAATCGGGTTGATTTACCAAAGGCAAATAGACTGAACTTTACAGGATAGGATTGATGGTTATACAACCAGCACCACACTAACATGTAGAAATAACTGAGAAAGCAAACCTAGGACTTGCTAACAACACACAGGCTAAGAAATTACAAAAAATATATATATTTTAAAAAGTAACCCTAAATACATATGCAGATTGGTGCAGTTTATAGACAATCTTGTCTATACAGACAGTGTATTCCCAGATTGGACAACTACCAAAAACTACCCCTATAAGGAGCGGCCATACTTAATAATCAGGATATTTCAAGTGTGAAATAGAGTTGCATAATATATAAGGGGCGCTGGAGGTGCTCTGTTCTACACGTTTCGCATAATAGCTTCCTCAGGAAGCTACATTGTGAAAATACAGTGGAACGATCTCAAATGTGGTCAAGCATAAACATTGAATATGTTTTCATATTCACTTACAGTAATAAATATTTTGTATATGTGTAGTACCTGTTAAACACTCGTTATGCTGCATCCATCAAACCTAACAGGAGCAAATGCTGAGGGGTCCCACAAGGCACATGGGGGGGGGGGGTGGTAATACGGTTTCCTTTACCATAGATTGACCTAAATAGATTGGCTACAGATGAGGCTTGCCACCTACATACTTGCTAACAGCATCAACTGAGGTAAATACCAATATTTGGAAATGATGTTGCGTACCTGTTGATGTTGCTTAGTATTACACAATTTTGGTTGTGTGCTTTTGCACACTTGACTTCTTATAATAAATAAGAGATTCCCTCTCAGCTTGTCAAACCTGTTTTAAATCCTTTTTGTTGTTTGCTTCTTTCCATCAATCTCATTTGTAAGGCTGCTACCATCACATATTCAGTGTTCATCCTAGCGCAGCATCATGTATATAGAAGACTGCTGGCAGTGATCAAATGAAAAACAAAAAAACAGGCTGGTTGTACTGAAGTCGACTATCAGATCTATCTCCGTACAACCAGCCTGTCCATACATGGATCAAAATTTTGACCTGATTATGACTAGCTTTCCTGGTAGTGACAACAGTGAACCATGCCTGCACAATGTGTGTTGGCACAGCTGCTTGTAGTCTCCTCTGGGAGCATTACTAGTTGTCTCCTCATAACCGGAAATGCCTGAATAAAGACCTTCATGGAAGTGTCACCAGGTATTATGTTATTGCAATTTTAAAAAGTTTAAAAACTTTTGAAATTGGTTCAACGTGCTAAAGCGTATATGGGATTTTAGTGATTGGATTAAGAGCTACTTTAACGACCTCCCTGTGATGGATTCATACTGCAGCATGCGTGGCAGCGCACAAGCTTAGGTGTGATTGGCTCCACATATTTTCCCTTTCAAAATGCCCTAAACTACAGGTCATAGATTTGTAGTAATGGATTAAAAAATTTAGATGGGGGCTGTTCTTATCCAGGGATGCAACAATGTGTCCTGTTTTTTTTATTCGCTAGTGTCTTAACATCTTCTTAGCTTTTTATGTACCTGGCCTCATAATGTATACATTTTATTACACAGTTTAATGTTGTTGCTATATTGTAAATTCTTTTTCACCAGTTTTATGCATTCTGAAAATATTGAATAAATACTTATTTACTTTTCTAGAAGGAAATATGGAAGCTGCCATTGTTAACTTTTTTTTTTTTTGAGGGTGCAGACATTGGGGTTGATTTACTAAAGGGAAATTCACTCTGCACTACAAGTGCACTTGTAAGTGCAGTCGTTGTAGATCTGAGGGGAAGCTCCTGAAATGAGGGGAAGCTCTGCTGATTTTATCATCCAATCATGTGCAAGCAAAAATGCTGTTTTTTTATTTTCCTTGCATGTCCCCCTCAGATCTACACAGGTTTTGTGTTTAAAATACTGCACCGCAACCACAAATAAAGCAATATGGCTCACTGTTGCAGCATGCTCCTGTTGACCTCAATGGGTGAGTTTGACAGGCAGAGAGTTAAGATAACGCAAGGCATGTGTGCAGCCCCATTCAGCTGTAATGTTAGATTTTAGCTGGGCAGCTGGGGGGAGGTGGTAAAACCCCTGCTCGGTTGCCTGTTTTTACCTCTCCCCCTAAGTAAAAGAGCCCTTACTAAATCGGCCTCACTGACTTTTGTTTTTAAAACATGAAAGAATAGTCAAAAACCTTTGTTTGCAGACTAGTTTTGGGTTGATCATCAAAGCCAAGGGTCAAAATGGCAGAACAAACTTTTTAAAAAATCTTTCCATAAGCACAAGTAATAATTTCAGTTACAAGTATGAGCTGCTGGAGACTGTCTTTTGTAAAAAAAAAAAAATAATAATAAAATAATTTCAAACAATCAATTTGTTTTTTCCAACTGAGGACAAGGAGTCTATAAACATGTGGTCATTCCCTAAACCAATATTACCAATCAGATTCACCTACAATCCTCATGTGTTTGGACACTTGTTTATACTGGCATACTTACTGTATTTGTATGCACTATGCATTTGGATGCGTATTAACTTTGTATTTAAGATTGTTGGTAAATAACATACGGTAATCCTAAATGACAGATTTATATGTAATATTTTTTGGAGGAAGCATAATTTTATGACTTGCATAACATGGAAGGGCTAACATAAAAATCTTTTGCAATATTAATGCAGACTTTAGCTCTGTAGCGTTTTCTTGTCTGGAGTTAAAGTATTTGGACTAAGTTTGTATTATGAAATCTATGCTGCAATAAGTATTAAAACTGGACACTTAAGCATTTGTGTTTGTAATTTATTTGTGTCTAAAATATTGGCTCTCTTTTAAGGGTAACTTCACTTTTGTGGGGAAAAAAAATATCAAAGAAAATACAATATAGCGTATACAAGTGCGACACAAGTCATTGTAATTGAATGGTTTTACAAAATACCTTTCCTTTTCAATCTGCAACCGCTGTAATTTTCTGAAAATGCAATGCAATATGGCTACCTTGAGGTGTTCAGATTTCAGGCATCACCTGCAACAAAAATTACATTTTTGGTGAGATACTCCCAATAGGAACATGTTTAAAGGGATGCAGGCCCAACGGCTTTCCTCGTTGGTACCCTGCAGCTGATTGATAATTTATGAAACCACTCTTATTAGACTTGCTTAGCATATGGGCGCAGATGAACAAACAGTGATTTCTTCTGAATAGGAAAAGGTAGGAATCTGCAACAAAGTTTGTTAAAATCCTTGCAATGTACATAGATCACCCAGAGGGGAATGTTTTTTTTTTCTCAACAAAAGTGGAGTTGCGCTTTAACTATTGTCCTTTTAGGTCTTTCCTACTGGGTTTATAGTGGACCCTTTTCTCTTCAAACATAGCCCACATATCATATAGATATCAGTGTTCAACCACTTTTACTAGTGATGGCGGTGATCCGGGATTGCGGCGGACAGAATGGACACATTTTTTTTTTAAGACCATTGACATTTTATACAGCGTTAATTGCTATAAAAATGCACTGATTACTGTGTAAATGTCACTGGCAGGGAAGGGGTTAACACTAGGGGGCGATCAAGGGGTTCCCTGGGAGGTGTTTCTAACTGTGGGGGAATGGAACTGACTGAAGGAGGAGAGAGCTTGCTGTTGCTAATCACTAGGAACAGCAGATCTGTCTACATTGACAGAACCCTGTTCTGGTTCTCTGAGGAGTGATCGCGGGTGGCCGACGGACGCGCGCATTGGCTCCGGCGGCGCAAGCCTCCTATAGCTCTTAAAATGGCTAACGATTCGGGATTCGCTCAGGAGACCTGCCGCAGCGTAATGATGGTGGCTGGTCCTTAAGTGATTAAAATATTTACATGGAAAGTAAGCTTTTTTTCAAGATGGGGAGAAAGAACAGTTTAGGAGATGCAAGCTGCAAGGCTATTGCTGCTTGATGTGCTTTCCAGCTGCATAATTAATAAGAAGCCCATGTAGCTGATAGTGGAGCTGTGGTGGCTCAAGGTTAGCTGCCAATTCTGGTAGATGATATGGTAGATCAGCAAGATTGGCTTTCTCTGATCATATGACCAAGGAAACAATGAAATTAGCTAATGGGATTGTACACTGAATAGAAAACCATAACCAGAAGAAGAGATGTACTTCTAAGAATTTCATTTTTTTTTTTTGTTGTTTTTACCAAGAATAATCTTTAAAAAAAGAATTCTCATAAAAAAAAACATGGTTGCACGCATTGGGGTTGATTTACTGAAGGCAAAAAGACTATGCAAAGTGCAGTTTCCCTCTGCAAATGCAGCTGCTCCAGAGCTTAGTAAATGAGCAGAAGCTCTGATGACTTCCATCATCCAATCATGTGCAAGACATTTTTATTATATTTTTTTCCTTGCACGTGATTGGGTATCCTTTGCAAAGTGAAGCCTTACCTCATTTACTAAGCTCTGGAGCAACTGCACTTGCAAAGTCTATTTGCCTTTTATTAACCCCATTGTCAAGTTGAAAAAGGCACAAGTCTACCCGGTTCAACCAATGGAAAACCTCCATAGACAGAATTCAATACCCACAATTGATCCAGAAATAGGCAAAAAAAAATCTATGATCTACCAGAACAACCAGATCCATCTCAAACAATGACTCCCCTAACTGTTCTCTAAAATGTATGATGCATGCATATTTTTAGCCCCCTAAGTGCACAAGTTTACATTTATCAATAATAAACCTCATTTGCCCGATTGACTTTAACATTGTGCAATGAGGTTGATTTGTAAAGCTGGGTATAACTGTATTGAAATTGGACCAGTTCAGCAGAAATCGGACACATTTCAGTATGCGTGTAACCCTGTCTGTTCAACAGAAGCCAGTTTAAAGCTTCGTACACAGTCGGACTTCAAACAAACTTTTCCTTGGATTTCCTTGGACTTTACTGCAAACTTTCCCAACATTACGTGGTTTTTCTTCTCTTTACCGCCACCCTTTGGTCAACTTCTGCTATTGTTGGTTGATTTTAACATTGGTTCTGGGCATGCGTATTTGTACTTTGGACAAAAGTCTGATGGATTCCTGTACACACGGTCAGACTTTGCACCATCGGACTTTTGTTGCTGAAAAGTTTGTCCGTTTGCAGAGCGAACTTTTGTCCGATGAAAAAGTTTGTCCGATTGAGCGTACACACACAGTCAGATTTTTTGGAAAACGTGCTTATTTTGAAGTTTGTTGGCAAAAAGTCCGACCATGTGTATGGGCCTTTAGGCTGCCTTCTGTTGAACGGTCCTGCTGAAACACTATCATCTGATCTGCTACTGCAGGTCTGATTTGTGTATTCTGACAGGGGAAGAGTCCATGGTATCAGAATACAAACGCCCAGTGGGGAGATCCCTGCACCCACATCGCTTGTGTGGATGGAAATATTTCTGAGTTTATTTTTCGTTAGACCTGCTGGACGAACGACAAATTCTGCATGTATACCCTGCATGAGGTGAAGACATAATGTAATGGTGTTATCCTACTGCTAAGCTTGGTGTCCTCTGCAAACACTGAAATGGTATTTTAAACTCACTTTTATAAGCTGACATCAAACACAGGTATGAACTGGAAACCTGGAAGAACTAGAGAGATGAGCAATTCAAGACACAGCAAGGAACAATGTGAGAGACTACAACATAAATGCTACATGCTCATCTAGGCTACTTTTAAATTCTTTCCAGAAAAAAGAGCAGTGGTAAGATGGAATCACTCACTGATGATGAAAATATGTATGCGATAACAGTGTTACTGATCACCACCACACAAGTCCCAGTGTTGGCAGACCAGTGTAAGTCCACAATTGTGTCCCTGATGCTAGCCACACCAATCCCAGCAACATTGTTTGTCATGTACCCGATAGGAGACTGAGATGACGAGACCGGCTTCTCTTATATCTCCTGTCCTGGCCCCTGAAGATCAGTCAGAAAAGGATAGGAGGCTAGACTCCCTTTAAATAGGCCATCTGGCGCCAAGAGGAATTGTGCCCACGCGCCTATTAACCGTTCTTTGGGAAACTCTATGCGTTTGTGCACATCTATGTGCCAGACATCTCTCAGGGATTCCCTGACAGTGTTTTTGATCACTGCCACAGCAGTGCCAGAGTTACCAAACCAGTGCAGCCATCAACTGTGTTCCTGATTGCTGCCACACCAGACCAGTGCAACCAACACCAGTGTTCCTGATCACCACCACACCAGCGTAATGTTGCCTCTGCCTTCTGTCTGTACTGATCCTGGCCTGTTTATTGACCACTTTTCTACCTGCTGTCTGAACCAGACTTCTGTCTTCTGCCTGAACTGGCCCATCTGCATGTCCCACTGGCTAAGTTACGGCTAGACACTAGTCTTACCCATCCCCTGTGGACATCTGCACTTCTGGAACTACAGAATCTCTTTTTTTTTTTTCTTATTTTCTTCTGCCTCCTATACTTCCTGACCAGTAAGCCTAGCATTCCTGGGGGCAGTCACATACCAGTAGGCTAGGCTTTCTTGACATATAGTATTGAGGACTGCTATAGGTGATGCTACACTAAGCTATATTCCTTGAGCACTTGTGCAGAGGTGACCATTACAGTGCAATGTTTTTTATACAATATTGGTTGATTTTTCTAATACACAAGATACAATAGTACATTATCAGTCCAAACATTGAAAAAGTCTCATACATGTTGTATTGCCATACTTGGCATGAGTAGCAGAATATGTATGCCCATGCTGTGTGCTTGAAATACCTTATAAACTTGACAAAAAATACATTTTCTTTCCAAATGTGGTAAAAAGTCTTCAAATGACAGACCATGCCTCCTAAAAATACCTTGGGGTGTTTACTCTCCATAATGTGGGTCCAAAGGAGAATTGTTAAATTACCTGTCAACTTTAAATAGGCACCACACCCCTTGATTAAAGAATCGGCACTACTGAAATAAGGAAAAGAAAAAGAACACAATATATACACAATGAAGACTTTAAAAAACATATTTAAAGTAGTCAATATCATACTCAGAATGGCTTCGGGTATATATAAAATAAAAATGAAATAAAAATAAAACAAAATCAGAGTTTACCTGTAAATATTAATGGATACGCCTAAAAAATATATAAATGCATTTATTAGGACCGCATCAGGAGCAGAACCCTTTGAGATAGTCATATGGTGTACTATAGAGGGGGGGAAATATTCTATGTCAAACACATATGTCCGTAGACACATGTAGGAAATGCTGGCGGTAGGCTGAAGGACCATCTAGAGAGGCATATAAGAATACACAAATAATTGTGAATATTTGGTATATAGTAACGATCATATTAACAGCCCTCAAAATTTCCACTCGCCTACTAGCATTTGGCGAGTGGATTTAAGCTGGGGTGAGTGATGACAGGGCTGCATGACCAATCTCCCTCCAATCTGTGCCTACACTTAGAGTCCCGATGAGATTGGCGGCCGAAGAGGAAAGGTGCATGCTCGGGAAAAGTAGTCTGGTGAGCGGTGCACAGGCAGAGCAGTACAAAGGTGCTCTCCTTACAATTCTCATTAAACCATGGGACCTAACAGTATGACCTCTCTGAGCCTGCCCCCCTCCCCCGGGCCCCGACCAATGTAGCTGGAGAGCAGAAAGTAATGAGTGAGGTGGAGGATTGCAAAAATTACCACTCTGGTGCAGCGCTCGCTGAAAGTTGCCCTGACATGAGAGCGGCAGCCTTCTAGTTTGTGCAGTTTTCTTCTCCTTGTGCTCTATGTAAGTGTCCAACAGTTTAGCCTGAGCACTGTGAACAGACTGGTCTCAATGTGTGCTGTGCGCTGTCAGTGTACGCTGTGCTATGGTGTCAATGGCTGTGCAGTTGTGTGGATCTCAGTGCTGGATTGTACTCCCTCCTGCTGTGCTGCAGCTCCTCTCCGCCAGCCTGAATAAAAGGGGGAAGTGGGGACATGCAAGCGTGGAGCCGCACACACAGGCTCCTGATGATGAGATGAATGGGAGAGAGAGAGAGGATGGATGGGAGTTGCAGAGGAGACTGCAAGAGAATGGGGAAGAGACCCAGTTCTAGTGCCCTGTCCCTCTGGTCTGCCCCCAGTGCCCTGTCCCTCTGGTCTGCCTCCAGTGCCCTGTCCCATTTTGTTAAAGTTGTTGTTGGTAATATTTAATTTTGTAACTTGATTCTGCATAAAACATTGTCATTCCATGAGATAATCTACGAGGGCGTGTTTACGGGTGCAATTAGGCGCAGGGCAGTGTATGAATTAGGTGGGGTAACTGGTGGCGAGTAACTCTTGAGGCCTGGCTAGTAGCTCAGGACTTGAAATTTTGAGCCTTGATATTAATATTGCCTTATCCATAGAATAAATGACAAGGCAAATACAAACAAATTACCTGGCCTTTCATATGAGAAGTTTAAAGGCAATATTTCAAAAAATAGGAAAAATCAGCAATCTCCTTTCCTCCCATATTTTCCACAAAGGGAACCACTCTAGAGAAAAAATAATAAATTTTTAAGGATTTAATATTAAAAAAGAGGGAAAAAAAAGGAAAAAATGGCCACAAAACCTCACATCAAAGCAAATGGATACCTGATAAATGCAGATACCTATCAATGCAGTCAGGGTGAAAAGACATACAAAGCCGTATAAACAGCAATCATCCAGCAAGTAATCTGTAAAAAAATATATAAATGCTCAGTGGCATGTGTACCGAAAAGAAACCTTCATTTAAAAAAGAGAGAATCCCAACAATTAGGAAAAGAGGGGGGTGGAAAGTCTGGCTGCTTACGTTCAAAAATGATTCCTCTCCTTTAGACGCTGGCCCTGCCGACCATAAGAACAGCCACACCTCTTATAAACCCCCCTCCTCCCCATTGGATGTACCAACTCAATGGGAGAAGCGGGCGCGTCTTGTGGCAAAAAAATCAATTCTTCAAAAGGCTTGTCATGACTCTTAGAAGATATCTTTTAAGTGTTCGCTTTCCAAAATGTGGCCATTTTATTTTTCACCACCTTGGTGCTCCAGTGCCTATAAAATGTGATTGGTAATTAGAAAATTAGATGCATAATTTAGAACCCTAGAATGTCTGAAGACGGTCCTTGGATTTTGGGCCTCTCTATGTGGCTGAAATGTGAAAAAGCCTCAAATATACTCTAGAGCAGTGTTTCCCAACTCCAGTCCTCAAGGCACACCAACAGGTCATGTTTTCAGGCTTTCCATTATTTTGCACAGGTGATTTGATCAGTTTCACTGCCTTAGTAATTACCACAGCCATTTCATCTGAGGGAAATCCTGAAAACATAACCTGTTGGTGTGCCTTGAGGACTGGAGTTGGGAAACACTGCTCTAGAGGAGTAGTTGTTTTGGAGTGTAAGTCTGGGCCTATGCTGTATGTTAGAAATATCTTAATAATTGACACATATATACATTTATATTCTGCATTTTCCAAAAAACTTGTGGCAAACAATTAAACAGGAACTGCAGTCTTCTCACATAATTTATAATAAAAATATGATTGCAGAGGCGCATGCGCGGAGGCTCCTGTGATGGCGGCTTAAGCTCGGAGCTCCGCACTGCCTCGGCCATTCCGCCGCCCTAGCCTCGGACGAGTGTAGCCGGCAGCCGAATTTTTGGTTGTACACCTCGGGGAACCTCAGGGCTATTAGCCCATGCACAGCAGCTCGGTCCGGCGGGACCGGAGGACAAGCTATACGCCGACGGAGGTCTCGGTCGAATCCAAAATGGCGACCGCACCTCAGGTAACAGATGCTAACGCTGGGGGAAAGCAGGAAGGCAGACAGGCTGCATCCCAGAACCCGGTCTCTTATGCTGAAATGGCTGCACATGGAGCTCCTCTCCTCTTGTCCCTCTCACCTGCTGCCTCAGAGCCTCATAAAGGGAACCCATTACAGCAGCACTCTGTCCCTCATAATACCCATATGGGAGCCGCTCTGTCCCCCTCAGGTGCCATTTTCTCCTCAGGCAGCCAGGAACCCATTATGCAGGGGAACTTTTCTTAAAACTATCTGAATTGCTGGAAAGGGGCTTAGCCACTACTGCTAATAAGATAACTAATAATATTAGATCCGATTTCCAAAACCTTGGTTCCAGAATGGAGGTGATAGAGCAAAAGTTGGATATCACTGTTTCCAGGGCTAACCAGAACACTGACCACATACAGTCTTTACAAGAACAACTTGACACTGCTTTGAACAGAATTGACGACCTCGAAAATCGTTCGAGGAGAGAGAATTTTAGGGTCAGGGGGCTCCCTGAATCCATTTTGGATGTTCCCACAGCAGTTCAGGACCTCTTAAAGCACCTTTTGCCGTCAATTAATGGTCATAAATTTGAATTGGACAGGGCACACAGGTCCTTAGGCCCTCTCAGGAAGGACGGCTCACCCAGAGTCATTGTAGTGAAACCACATTACTACTCAGTGAAAGAGGAAGTAATGAAAGCCTCACGTCAACATCCTTCCATTTTGTTTCAAGGATTCAACATTCAAATTTTCGCAGACATATCCCCCCTAACCATCCAAAGGCGCAGGACCCTGAAGCCCCTGCTATCTGTTCTGTCACAAAAGGAAATTCGGTACTGGTGGGCCTTTCCATTTGCCCTGAAATTTTCACTTAATGGAAAAAATTATTCCTTCACATCCCTAGCTGAGGGGGAAAAGATCCTATTGTCCCTGAAGCTCATTTCGTTGGATCCAGCAATGGACACTTCCATCCCACAGACAGGATCGTCCAAACGGCCTACTCCCACTAGCCCTATCTCTCCGCCATGGAAATCTAACAAAAGCAGACGCATAAAAGAATCAGCCGCGACTTGACTTTTTCATGTCAACACACCTGCTTTCCTTTTAAGGTTACCTGAGATGCCCCTTATGGGGGCTCCTCCGCCGGGAGTTCCCAACATCATTGGGGAAACTCTGGACTACTTGGACCTAAACATGTTCAACCAATTCCGTTTACTTTTGCTCCTCCTCAGGATCGATTTTTGCAAGTCTTATCATTATCTGTTTTTCTTTTTTTGACTTTTCAGGGCTACTATGCTACTTATATAAGTTCATGATTGTTCCAGTATGATGAGAAAGTCTGAGATAAATACTCCTTTGGTATTTTTTGATAACATCTACACTTATTTTTGGCCCTCTCAGACCCCCAGTTTAGTTATCATTGACTCATGGTCATTGAACATAGATGCAAAATTAGCAATATGCTAGTTTTCTAGAATTACATGTTGCCGTGTTTGATTTAGATCTATTCCTGATCCAAGGGCTCCGGCTGCCCTCGTTCTACAAGTTCTACAATGTTACAGTTTTTCTGGATTTACATAACTACGATAATTTTATGAGCCTTATTCCTCTCAGGGATGGCTATGGCCGGGGCAGATGCCTTGTGCCCAAGTCCGACCTTCGACTGTGGATACTTCGCAGTCGGGAGTTGGACTGGTAGCCCTTAACTTGGGCTATGTGAATGTTTTGTTTGGCGGGAGGGGGTTGGGGATTTTCCCCCACCACTCTCGTCGGTATCATTTAATATGCTTTATTATATGCATTTTTCTTCTTTCCTGTTCTTCTAGTCTGTCTTCTATTGTCGCCAGCCTGCGGACACAGCACCTTCCATGCCCTCCTCTGGGGTCTGGTCCCACTGGTACCGTCTGCTCTCGGATCCCACGCCTCCTACCGTCCGGGGTAAGTTCTCACAGCTACGATATGATTTTGTATTCCAATGGTTATGCCACGTAATACCATTCCGTCTCCACTCCTTAGAGTGGTGTCCCACAACGTCCAGGGCCTGAATTCCCCGGTCAAACGCAAGAAAGTGTTCCAATCCTATCGTTCACAAAAATTGGGAGTACTTCTTCTACAAGAAACCCATTTTCCTGCAAGTTACTCCCCCTCGTTCATCCACACTCATTACCCGCAGTTCTTCCTGGCAAATGCTGAGGATAAGACTAGAGGGGTCGCAGTTCTTTTCGCTAAATCATGCAAATTTAAATCGCAGTTGGTACACAGGGACCCAGACGGCAGATTTATTCTAGTGAAGGGGTGGTTAGATGAACAACTCTTTTCTTTTGTATCTTACTACACTCCTAATAGAGGCCAACTTAAATTTTTTCAAGCTATGTTTAACACTTTAGATTCACTACTGGAGGGGATAGTCATATTTGGGGGAGACTCCAATGTGGCTTTCGATCAAAGTCTTGATAAGTCCAGACCTTTATCATCACAATTAACCCGCCCTACTAGGATTAGTTCACACTTAGCAAAGCTGGTTTTCCAACGAGGTCTTGTGGATGTCTGGAGGGAATTTAATCCCTCTAAAAGGGATTATACTCATTTCTCCAACCCTCACCGCTCCTACTCAAGGATAGACCACATCCTTGTTACCTCGAGGCATGTCCCTCTGGTCACTAAAGCACTTATAAAGGATACGTCTCTCTCCGACCACTCAATGGTGATCTGTTCTCTGCGAGGTCGGACAAGCGACTATCGTCAATTTCATTGGCGCCTTAATGAAACCCTCCTTAAAAACCCAAATGTTATCATGGACATTGAGAAAGCATTACTGGAATACTTTAGCTTAAATGATGTAGAAGGGATCTCAGCTGAGACTTTGTGGGCCGCGCATAAAGCCTCGATCCGAGGTAAGCTGATACAAATTGCTGCTAAACTGAAAAAGGCCAAAGCTTTGGAAATTGAAAAATTAGACAGGGAATTTTCAGAACTATGCAAAAAGCACAAAAAAAAAAAAAAACAACAATTACGACTTCCCAGTTGGAAGCCGCTAGACTTGCTCTTAATCTAGCGCTTACCGTAAGGGCTGAAGGGTCCCTGGGTTGGAGCGGAGCAAAATTTTACCAACATAAGGATCGAATGGGCACTATGCTGGCCACCAAACTATCACCGACTTATCGCACATTCTCTCTCCCAAAAATTAAAACTCGGGAGGGGACTACAACCCTTAACCCTGAAAGCATACTTAAAACCTTCCAAGGTTTCTACTCTACACTTTACCGGTCCGGTGACTCAGCTGGGATTCCTGAGATTCAGTCCTATATTGCCAAGCTACCTATTCCTAGCCTTCACAAGGAGCATGTGGAACTCATGGAGGCTCCTATCTCCGTGAGGGAAACATTGGAGGTGATCAAGAACTTGAAGGGCGGTTCGGCCCCAGGGCCGAATGGCTTTTCAAACCCTTATTATAAAAACTTTGCCGATACCCTTGCCCCTCACCTTACAAGGTTTTTCAACTCCAAAAGAACGGGGGAGGACCTGCACCCTCATCTGAACGAGGCGTTCATATCTGTTATCCCCAAGCCTGATAAGGACCCGGAATTAGTTGAAAATTATAGACCCATCTCGTTGATCAATAACGACATGAAAATTCTTACAAAAATTTTGGCTAACAGAATAAATTCATTCATTTCCCATTATATACATAGAGATCAAGTAGGTTTCATACCGGGGAGACAGGGCCCGGACCAGATCAGGCGGGCGATTGATGTGGTTTCACTATTGCAGTCGGGGTGGGATGGAGGTCATCCCCAGGAGGGTATGCTCCTTTCACTGGACCTTCAGAAGGCCTTCGACTCCATATCGTGGCCATATTATTTGAGGTTTTAGGGAGGTGGGGGTTTGGAGAGAGTTTTCTGGGTATACTGCGTTCCTTATATTCAGGACCACAGGCGAAGGTCAAACTACAGGGATACTTCTCAGATCCGATACAGATTAGAAGAGGGACCAGACAGGGTTGCCCCCTGTCACCGGTGATTTTTGCATTGGCAATAGAAACCTTGGCCATTGCCATTAGATCCAATCAAGATATTACTGGTGTTTGTTGCGGACAGCACACTCATAAGTGTGCATTGTTTGCTGACGATTGTCTCCTTTTTGTTACCTCCCCAAATACCTCCTTGACGGCCATTTGCAAAGTACTTGAATCTTTCGGACATGTCTCGGGATTGCGAGTGAATATGAACAAATCACATGCTTTAAACATAAATTTGCAATCCACAGTGGTAGAGAATCTGAAGGCCTCGTTCAAATTCCAGTGGGCTGTTTCTTCTATTCGCTACCTTGGGATAAATCTAACTAATAGATTTGAAAATCTTTATCAGGCTAACTTTCCTCCTATGTACCGCAAACTCGAAATGGACCTAAAAACATGGGCCACTCACAAAATATCTTGGCTAGGGAGAATTAATTCCGTTAAAATGACGCTCCTACCTAGACTGCTATATTTATTCAGATCTCTCCCCATTGCAATAAAGAAAGATCAACTTAAAAAATTCCAGGGAAAAGTGCTAAAGTTTGTTTGGGGTGGTAGAGGATACAGGTTGCCCCAAAATGTTTTATATGGGCCCATAACTAAAGGGGGTCTAGGACTACCACATCTCTTTCGCTACTATCAAGCAGCCCGGCTAGCCCAATTGTCTTCTATCTATTCCGGTCGAGAGAAACCGGATTGGATGGAGATGGAGGGACAGGCAGTTCCTCACAATTCTTTGGATGACCTGCTTTGGTGTCCCCAAAAACTAAGACCGGCCATTATGGCCCCTACACTCTCTCAAGCCTTCAGGCTTTGGGATGACTTGCGGAAGTCTCCAGCCATAACCTCTGCTATACAACCTTTGGCTAATCTATTTCAAAATCCCTATTTTAATCCGAATATGGACTCTACAATTTTTCGCTGGTGGTTGGACAAGGGACTTTATAGGATTGGACACTTTCTTTCCCCATCGGGACTGATCTCGTTAGCACATTGTGTGGGGACCATAGGAATGCCGGATACAGAAAAAGATAGATACTCCCGAATATCCCAATTTATTAACTCAATCTGGAAAAATAAGCTAAATCCCCCTGACTTTACCCCTTATGAGAAATGGTGCATCAGTTTTACAGAACAAAGAGGTGGCATTTCCATTGTCTACAATTCATTATCAGAACCTACATCCAAATCTTCTTACATGGAGGCGTGGGAGAGGGATCTACAGATGTCATGGACCATGGAGAAGTGGCATGAGGTAGGGTCAAGGGCTTCTAGGGGCCTCATCAACATCTCTCTAATAGAAGCTAACCTTAAAGTATTAATGCGGTGGTATCTGGTTCCCTGCAAGCTAGCTGCAATGTTTCCAACCACATCTCCATTGTGCTTCCGAAATTGCCTAGCCCAGGGTTCCATGTTGCATACCTGGTGGGAATGCCCTAAAATCAGGGGATTTTGGAACAAAGTGTTCTCTCTCATTAGGAAGGTGACCGGGATAACGGTGGAAAAATCTCCACAAATAGCGTTATTGGGGGTTAATGTCCCCCAGGCCACCAAATATACTCAAAAATTGATAGCTTTCATGCTCACTGGTGCTAAGATCACACTGGCTGGGGCTTGGAAACAACCTTCTGTATCTTTCCAGAAGACCAAAAGGAAAATCTCTTGGATCATGCACCAGGAGAAAATGGTCAGTACAATACTCAATTCTTCCAAATCTTTCGAGGCTGTATGGGAACCCTGGGCTAGATATATAGGCATCTCTATGATACAAGGATAGGGAGGGTGGGGGATCTCCATCCTTTTTGGATTGCTGTTATTTTTGATATTGGGACGTATGGATCGAATCATATAGTCCGTAGCTGGCGACACCAATCTTTGTTCTCTTTCTATCTTGTCTTCCTCTGTCCCTCTGTTTCTTTTCTTTCCTTTTTTCTCTTCCTTTTCCTTGACATATCTCCATAAATATATTAAGGTATGATAGGCAGTTTCATCTTGAAATGATTACAGTAGAGAACTTTATCTTCTCTTTTCTTTGTTTCTTTTTTTTTATGTTTTTGTGTTATAGTGAACACTGGAGATTACTGCTTGTTAAATAGGTTCTCTTCAAGAGTCTCATGCTTTCACTAAAATATGGAAATAGGCTAGGTTAATCCCTACGTTGGGATGGGCCCATGACCTCGGAAATATCAGTTATTCCGGGACAGGGGGTTCACTCTCATTCTCTTTAGGCACACCTTGCGAGCTGAACGTATTCACTGGTTCTTAGGCACAGTATGAACCCATTGGGGGTGCCGGGAATGCAGTCAGTACCAGGTGCTATTTTATTTCTTTTTGTTCGCATTCTTATTCTCGTTTTCTCCCCTTTGAAGACTTTAGTCTCAAAGTGGGGAAAATATCCTATTACATGTATAGTGATGTTCTTGCTCTAAACTGCTTCTGACAATATTGTTACTTTAGTCTCTGAACTGTATGTACACCTTTTAGCCCCAGGTTGTGCTGGAGGCTCATGCTATGTACTGTACTGCCTTTCAATAAACTGCTTTGAAAACCCCAAAAAAAAAAAAAAAAAAAATATGATTGCCATTATGAAGCTTCCCTCCAACCACTTTGCATATTATTTTATATATATATAATGTGATTCTGTAATTGCCAAATATGCTGCAGAAATCATCCTCCACTGAGTCTGGCTGCATCCATTTTAACTATGGGAAGCTGAAGCAGCTGCCTGTTCACTTCTTGGACTTAAAGGGGTGGTTCACCCTAAAAACTACTTTTTTTTATTACACTGGCCCCCAACATTACAATACGATTAAGGCTATTATTATTTTTTTTGATGCTGTACATACCTTTGTACAGCATATTCACCCGTGGCTTCCGGCTTGCGAGTCCCGCGGGAGTGGGCGTTCCTAACATGTCTGTGATTGACGTTTTGACCAAAAACGAGCTCCCTCCGTCGCATAAGCCGCGTCACGGTTGGCGAAAGGAGCCGAACGGCGAGTCGGCACTATACTGCGCATCGCCGTTCGGCTCCTTTCGCCAATCGTGACGCGGCTTACGCGACGGGGGGAGCTCGTTTTTGGTCAAAACGTCAATCACAGACATGTTAGGAACGCCCACTCCCGCGGGACTCGCAAGCCGGAAGCCACGGGTGAATATGCTGTACAAAGGTATGTACAGCATCAAAAAAATAATAATAGCCTTAATCGTATTGTAATGTGGGGGGCCAGTGTAATAAAAAAAAGTAGTTTTTAGGGTGAACCACCCCTTTAAACAGATACACACAGAGGCACAACTCCAGCTCTGCAGCCCTGCAGCTCTCATTGGTCCTCTTATGACTCACCCCCCCCCCCTTCCTGGCAAACTCTCACAAGAGTGAGAGAGAGCGCTGTGCATAATGTCATAAGCCTGGGCTTTTTACCAGACAAGAAACAGTAAGTGGGCTGTATTAAGGTATTTAAAACAACAATGGTAGAAGATTTAATAGATGGAAAGTTGAAAAAAATGACTGAAGGTCCACTTGAAGTTTTAAAAAGGCTTACCGTACCCCTTAGAAGTTACCTTGGGGCATTTGCTTTCCAAAATGTGGTAATTTTGTGGGTGTTTTTTCCTGTTCTGGTACTTCATGGACTCAAGAAATATAAGTAGTCAGGAAATTGGATGATTAATTTATGATCCTTTAAAGCCCAAAGGTGTTGCTTGGATTTTGGGCCCCACTATGTGTCTAGGCTATGAAAATGTGTTCCACATGTGGTATCCTCATACGCGGAAGGAGCAGCAGAATGTATTTTGGGGTGTAATTGTAAGAATGCCTATGCTGCATTTGAGAAATAACTTGATTAATTGTCATTAATTGTGACAGCAATGAAAATGGAAAAAATGCTTAGGCAGGAATGGGCTTTACCATGCTGGTCTGCAAGTAGTTAATGCACCATTCACACAGTCATTTTGCCACACTGTGAATCCCTCCCAGCAGCAGAAATCTACTGAATCCTGCTGCTTGGATTGACAGCTACGTGTGGATAACGTGGCCGCCAAGCCTGTACATTGCAATATGGCAGGCTGTCAGCGGCTAAGGCTACCTGTGGTGATTGTGACTACAGTCAGTGCACTGGCATGCCAGCCACTGCTATCCAAATGCAGCTGTCAATTCGTAGCATGTTCTGATCTAGGGATCAATCTTGGACAGTTAAGCCCCGTACACACGATCCGAAAATCGTACGAAAAATTCTGCTTTCGAAACGATCGTACGATAATCGGATCGTTGGTACAGAGCTTTCGAGAGCCGATAAGGACAGTTCATCCGATTGTTTTCTATCGGACATGCACAGAATTTTTTTTCGTACGATGCCAGATCGTACAATTTTCGTTTATTCAGTACAGCTGTCGTTCGAAAATGCATTACAACACATGACATCACTTCCGATTTTTTTTCTTCTGCCGTACAAGAATTTTCGTGACTTTAGTAAACTCATCAGATTCGACCTGAGATTAGCATACAAAAAAAAACAGACGATCATTCGTCCGATAATCGGATCGTGTGTACCGGGCATTACCATAATGCTACTGCAGCCTTGTGAAGTTGATGTGCAGAAGCTGTTATCGAGATCTAAAGAAATCTTACATTATACTGAAATTGGATTTTTATTTTTTGGTCAAAGACTGTATATATTAGTTCTTTCTGATGTAAATTGGCTAATCTAAAACCAAACCACATTCTAAATAGTATTTTAAATGTAAAATTAGAACTGACTGTGTTGTAGTCCTGCAACCAACCTGAGTAAAACCTACGGTGTGCAATGTTTTTTTTGTTTTTTGTTTTTTTTATAAAACCGCGTTGGTGGGAACAAAGTCAGCCTCATCTTATTTCAGTGAGCCTGATTAAAGCAGACAATGGATAAACTTGTTCTGTTCTAGAAAATAGCAGCTTAAAGTCCTGAGCACTAGACTGCAAACAGGCAGATACAACCATGGAGCTGAAACTGACAAGACTTGTACTTCTCTGCACACTAACAGCAGGTAGATACACCAATGCATGCTAAATATATTATGTTTTACTGAAATTAACAATTTTTGTCATTTTTATTTCGATTAATATATTAACTATAGATTTTACTTGTTCTGTAACACACACATTCCCCACATTGTGGTGCATCCTTATCTCCAATCAGAGTGTGAGTGTGTGTACACACACATACATACATACACACAGTATATTTTTAAATTAGGGTGGGACTCGTGTTGTGAGCATTCAATTATGTCCATCTGCTCATAGAGTGTGAGCTTAACAAAATGGCTAGCTACCCATAACTATTATTCTTTGTACTCATTTGTTTTCCAATAATGAAGAAATATTGGGGAAAATATTGTAAAATGTACCTGAAATTTGTTTTAGCACCCATTCACATGGGGCATACCAATCTTAATGCCTATGCGAAGGGTAGGGTTGCCACCTTTTTCTTAAAGCCAAACCTGAACACTTTAGCGCCAGACGCCAATTTATTTTAAGGGGGAGAGCTGTGGACTCACCAAAGCTCCCACTTAATTTAGAGTTCCCAGCATTTCCCCTTAAATCAGGGTTCCCAAAGCCCCCCTACATTAGAGTCCCCCTTATCTCTTAGTGTACACACTCGCTCAGGGAGACTTCAGACATTGAATGGTGAGCTCACTCACCCAAGGACGGAGGCTCCTGAGCTTCAAATTTCCACGCATTCCCTTTCTGGGGATTGGAGTTTGGGTGGGCAGACAGAAGGGTAAGGGTAGGAGGAGCAGAAGAAGATCAAGCCCTCTCTCCTCTCCTGTCCATGTTTGGCACACCTATGTACTTGGTGGTTGTGGTACTCAGTTACTTGGGGAATCACAGTGCATTCTCAATAATTGGTCCAGGTTTCAGGAGGTCTAAAACCTGGACGCACAATTCAAAACCTGGACTGTCCAGGTGAATTCCAGACGGGTGGCAACCCTAGCAAAGGGGTCATCTTCATCTGTTTGGGATGCACAGGTGTTCTGTGCAGACCCCTGCAGGCAGCCAGTTCGCATCAATGTGACAATCGATCTGAAGTGTGCATCCATGCATGTCCGATGCACCCCTTATGTGAATATTACAAGTTTACTTTTCTATTTGTTCATGATTATATTACTATATGGGTTTATAGTTTCTTTCTTTAGCTGTATGGATATCAGACAGTGCAGCTAAGATCCATGTTGACAACTGCTGAGAAGAAATCAGTTATAGAATAAGCTACATAGCAGACTGGTAAAGGAAAACCTTTGCAAAGATGAATGTGAGTGGGTCTGTTTCTGTTGGCGCGAAAATCTGAATCAACGGAGGAACTGTGCAGTGTGGTGTCCAGGAACAGCGTGTTGTGTGTGCGCGACTGCTTGGGTGTGTGAGTTAGGACAGGACCAGGAGACCGCTAGGTGACCAGTCTGACCGGGAAGCGTCAGGTTAGTGTGCTGCGAACTGGAGGGGGAGAGTAACAGGCAGACAGGGGAGCAGAGTGAGCAGAAATAGGCAGGCTGACAGTGGGAGACTGTAGGCACTGACAAGCCCTGAAAGTGTCAGATTGCAGGGGCGTTTTATCAGGTACAGAGCAATCAAAGTCATAACTAACAGAAAAGACTGATTGTGTGTAGTGGGGACACTGTGTATTGTTGAGTATTGTGTGTACCTGAGTATTGTGAGTACCTGAGCATTGTGTGTACCTGAAGACTGGGAGTACCTGAGTATTGTGTGTACCTGTGTATTGTGAGTGCACGTGGGTAGTCAGTACACAAGTGCTGAGAGTGCACGTGGGCTGCGAGTACCTGTGTGTGGTTGAGTTTTAAGTATAAAGCCTCGTACACATGGTCGGTTTTCCCGGCAGGAAAACTGCCAGGAGCGCTTTTGGCCGGGAATTCTGGCCGTGTGTATGCTCCCTAGCAGTTTTCCCATCAGGAAAACAGACGGGAATCCCGACGAGAAAATAGAGAACCCTGCTCTCTATTTTCTCGTTGGGTTTCCTGGCAGAGTGTTTCCTGCCAAGAAAACTGGTCGTCTGTATGCGGTGAAAAACGGGGCATGCTCGACACTTCAACGCATGCACGGTAGCATACAAGGTTAGTGTGGGGTGTAGCAAGATGGCGACGACGGCATCGAATGTGACAAGTCACCGGCTCGTCATAGTCAATGACGTCACCACATTCTTTCCATTCAAAACAACGGCGGGTTTTCGTGTGACCGTGTGTATACACGGCTTTTCAGGGCAAGCCTGCCACGTATCCCGTCGGGAAAACAGACGTTTTTTTTCCCGACGGGATTCCCGGTCGTGTGTACAGGGCTTTAGTGTCAGGAATATAGTCAACAACAAGAAGACCCTCCATACTAAAGGAGAGCTGGGAACGTACCCAGCAAGTGCCTGCAGGGGCCAGCACAAAGGCAGGTGGAGACAAAGAGGTGCAGGCACTGGAAAAGAGTATATGGGTGACAGTTAGGAAGGCTAGAGGGGAAAATGCCAGGGAGGCCGATCCTGGGCTCGGAACATCCCAATAAGTATGGGGCAAGCAGACAGGTCAGGACACTCTCTACTTTGCAGATAGAGAAAGGAGCTGTGTGTTAGTGGGCGTCCTGACACTCCTGCTCGCCCCCCTCAAGAGGCTTTCTCCACACCAGGGAGAAAGCCTCGCATTACTGTGTGTAGTTACAGACAGAAGAACAGGAAGTGAGGATTTCTCAGAAGAAATAAGGACCTTTAATGATTTAATGATTTTCAATATGGATGAAAATCATTGAGAAAAATAGCACTCCCCCCAGGTCATTACAAGCCCCTTTGGCCCTATATACTTTGTACAGCATTATACAGGCAGTGCAAAAAAGACAGGCACTGTAGGTTTGTTGTTAAAGCGGGGGTTCACCCTATCGACGGGAAAAAAAAAAAAAAAAATTATTTTACCTTAAAATCAGGCATTGTAGCGCGAGCTACAGTATGCCTGTCCCGAATTTTTTAGCCCCATACTCACCTTGTAGTCGTCCATCGAAGATACCGGGGAATGGGCGTGCCTCTGGAGACGGAGGATGATTGACGGCCGGCTCTGGCGCGTCACGCTTCTCCGGAAATAGCCGAAATAGGCTTGGTCTTCACGACGCGTGCGCATAGCCTGTGCGCAGGCGCCGTGAAGAGCCGAGACCTACTCCGGCTGTCTTCGGGGAGAGTGACGTGCCAGGGCCGGCCGTCAATCATCCTCCCTCTCCATAGGCACGCCCATTCCCCGCGGGAGCCGGAATCTACGATGGACGACTACAAGGTGAGTACGGGGTTAAAAAAATCGGGACAGGCATACTGTAGCTCGCGCTACAATGCCTGTCTCGATGGTAAAATCATGGGATTGTGGGTGAACTACCGCTTTAAGTAGAATCTGTTTGTAATTTTGAACTGGTACTTTTTTAAAGTGTAGCTCCAGCCATAAAATCTATTTTTAAGCTTTTCTAAAAACATAGAGAAGGGTCATCACCCCTGTAAACATTTGTTTTGCTGTCTGTGTGCATCTGTTCAGAAGATTGCAATTCACTTTCTGTCCCAATGACAAATGATGTTTTGAAAATTTGGGTTTTTTAGTGAAACAAGGATTGGTGATAAAGCATCAGTGGACAGGAGACACCTCTTACAGAAGAGAATTTCCCTTCCTAGGGGTAGATTTCCTCTCACTTCCTGTTGTCTCCTTCCATTTGCAAATAGGAGTCGTTTGTAAGTTGGATGTTTGAAAGTAGGGGCCTGCCGTATATACTCTGCAGAAATTTGGGCCCTAGGTTTTGGTGTTGCCACAACACTGTAAGCCCTCACAGTTAGTGGTTGTAACGGTCACCACCGTTTACGACTTTCCCTCCCAGTCACGACAGCTTATCGACACTCCAACCAACAGGACCCGATCCATAAGAATTCCCCCCAGACACGAGACACACAGCTCTGTGCTTCTGGTTTCAAATGTAAAGATCAGGGCTCGAGTCCTGTGGGAACGCATGGGAACGACGTCCCTCCACTTATTTTACAGCGGGAACGTCGTTCCCTTTGCAGGACTCGAGCAGCTGATCCTCCCGAGCCCGTTCCTGTATGGGTGCAGTTCACCCAGGCGCCACAGGGGGCGCTCAAGCGCCAGAGTACTCCCCACTCCCCTCCCTCCTCCTCCTCCTCTCTATGTCAGTTTCCTGCCCAAGTCTAGAGGAGCAAGCCACAGCACATGATGGGGAACGAATGCAATGCTGTTGAATGCCTCTGATGGAGGCTGCAGTGCTGAAGCTGAAGGTAGGAGACATGTGCCATCTGAGAAGTGAGTATAATTGCTCTTCTAAAGCAGTTAGCTGACAACCCTTACACCAAGCTAGCACTCTGAGTGTACCTACTATACTGTATAATTACATCAGATGTAATTTCTGGCACTCCACTATTTATCTATTAGTTCTGTGATTTCCCAATAGAAGAGCCCTCTCTCTGTATGTGTTTGGAGATATGATTATTCTGGTTTTCTCTCTGCATCTTTGTCTGCACTGTGGGGGGTGAGGTGGTGGTCTGTGCTAATGGATGGGGGGAGGTTTGTGGGGGTTCTTATGTGCTAATGGAGGGGGGGGGTTGGTTTGTGGGCAGTGGCATATCCAGGGTATGGCACCTATGGGGGCCATATAAAGGGGGCGCTCCTGAGTAGCTGTGCAGCAAGGCTTTTCCTGCATAATTGTGGCTGAATAGGACCTGCAGCAGTGTGAACATCCAGGGATTGGAGAGCAAGCTGGCTGGATGTGCAGTGCACTGTGCAGCTCCAATTAAAGACTTCACATGTCAGATCCAAATTGTGATGTCGGGTATGGGCGGGACTGCTACTCAGACCCACCCCCTCTGTCAAACAACCAGTGTAATGAAAGAGCCGGCTCACGTGCACTCCTTATCACATCCCATAACACTTCCTCAGTCCTCCCTTACACAGAGCACAGCGACCTCTCCCCTCTAGCAAGTTGTATCTAAGCCCTGCCCTCCCCCTACGTTCTTTCTGGCATAGGCATCAGGTGAATGTGAGGTGAGAGGAGGCTCCCTCAGAGGAGGAACTACAGGTCCCAGCATGTCAGCTGCTTTCTGACAAGGTTTGTGTGTCTGCAGCCCTGATGTTAGTGATGGCACAATAACAATGTACAGTGCTGAGGAGATCACTTCCTGTGTACTACATGCTGTGCTGGTGGGGGAATGATGTGTCAGGCTGGTTTCCCCCTCAGCTCTCTGTATGCATTAGTGGGAACTCTCATTGCAGATATTCTATCTCTCTGAAGATCTGTCCAGTGTGTGGGCTCCAGGGCCCCCTACAGGAGATCTGAGGGGATCAGGCACCTAGGGATATGTCTGTAAAGAGAACCTTTCATTGTCCAGATCAAAGTAAAACGGTAAGTACTACAGCTGAGCGCCTCCATTGTTGACACCATCCCTGCACTTTGCTGCCGTCTGTCTGTTTGTAAGGCACTTGGTGAATGCTTTGCTCTGTGCCAAGGCCCCGCCCACCATCCCTGGTGTGGGGAGACATTAAAGCTGACATTTAACTGAATTGGGTACACACTATTAATTTTTTCTTATTCAACCAGCAGGCTGGATGTTCACACTGCTGCAGGTCCTATTCAGCCAGAAGTTGACATGCATTGCTGGCTGGGACAAAGATATAAAGAGTCAGGATCAGTTAAATGTTCCCCTCCCCAGGTTTTTTTCAGCCTTGTGTAGCCCTGCACTCACAGATCACCACTTTCACATACTGTCCGGGTTCACACAGGTGCGATGCGGGAACCCTGCGAATCCACTGCGGGTTCCCACATCACACCCAACTCGCATGGCAGTTCACACTGCCATATATGAGCTGCTGGGGAGTGTCAATACAATGTTAATGACACCCCCATTTCAGATCGCATATCGCACTGCGAACTGTCAGTTCGGACATGAATCGGATCTCATAGGTGTGAACACTCATGCAATCCTGATTCTGGTGCGGACCAAAAAAAAAAGTCCTGCGTGAGTTTAGTCCGAATGTGATTGCAATTTCAGCCATGTTATCTGTAGGAGGCACAGGCCACAGGAGGACATTACTGGGGGTGAAGCCAGAGGAGGATAGTACACAGATTTGTGGGGGATGGTCTGTACCAATGGAGGGGGGTGTCTGTACTAATGGGGGGGGGGTTTGTGGGGGGGTCTGTCTTAATGGAGGGGGTGGCTTGTCCTGGGGGGTCTGTACTAATGGAGGGGGCTCGGGTGGGGTCTGTACTGAGGGAGGTGGAGGGGGGGGACACCAACCCTAATGAATGAATGACTTGTATAGCGCTACTCATGCGAACTGAATCGCCTCTGGGCGCTTTTTCCAGCCAGTGTCTGCTTGGCTGGTGCGGTCATTTTACCCCGTAGGATCGTGACACGCTTGGGACACACAGTCATATACACAGATATACATATATATACTGCCCACTATGTTTCTTCCCTCGCCTTCATATCGGATCTTGGGTGGGAGTTCCCACACTTATTTCCCCAGGACTTGACCCCTGGTAAAGATACTTTAATGGTTTCTTCTCAGCTTTTTATACAGTACAAGGCATTAAAGCGACAATGAGATCTCCACCCCCCTAATCACACACTAAGGCTAATTACTAAAAAATCCTTAATTAACAGCATAACAAACAAAACACCTTCACACACTGAGTTCCCTAGGTAGACGTTTCGTCTCCGCATACAGCTTGACACCTATTCACACCTCTGAGCATCAATAGGCTGTAGACAGTGTTATCACACATAAACAGTATTTAGCATGCATAATTAGAGTTCTGGGAGCAGACCTGGGTTAACACCTTTACACAAGGATAATGGGATGTCTTCCAGGCCCTGACTCAATTAGCATGTCACTAGTCAGGGCTAATCATAGAATGAGTCACTATTGACTGGTTGGGCCAACATCTTGCAGTATCTCAAAATCCTGCAATACGAACTATCAGTGATGTCCTATCTCATGTAATACATGAATTATGATTCACTTACCACCCCATGCCCAAAAGGCACAGGGTGGACTCAGACCCAAGAGTTATCAGTGACGCTGACACAGGAGTATCCCCCATCCTCACAAAGTCTTTGGGTGTCCCGGGTCATTCGTTACAGTGGTTGGTGGGTGCTGGAACGCCCTGCTGTGTGAACTATTATATCAAGAATTGTAATTACATGCTATTGTTGAAAAGTGGTCGAAAAATTGGGCCTTTGTTGCTGGCGCTGGTGCCACAACTCTGTAAGCCCTCACAGTTACTCTTGGTGGTCACAGGAATGAGCCCTGCTGTGAAATAATAGATCAAGAATTGTAATTACATGCCCCTGTTGAACAGGGGCAGAAAAATTGGGCCTTTGTTGGTGGTGGTGGTGGTGCTGGTGTCAAAACTCTGTAAGCCCTCACAGTTACTCTTGGTGGGCACAGGAATGGACCCTGCTGTGAAATATTAGATCAAGAATTGTAATTACATGCCCCTGTTGAACAGGGGCGGAAAAATTGGGCCTTAGGCACTGGTGCTGGTGCCACAACACTGCAACCCCTCACAGATACTCTAGTTGGAGCGCAGGAATGAGCCTGCTGCAAAGTATTGCATCAAAAATTTTAATTACACACCCCTGTTAAACAGGGGCAGAAAAATTGGGCCTTAGCCACTGGTGGCGGTGCCCAGAACCAAAAATGTTCTTACAAGCTATCAGCATGATCATTGAGGAGGAAAAGGATAGTCACTCAGCAAGCATAACAGGATAGTCACTCAGCATCAGCATAGGCAGTCTTGAAGGGATCTGACATTTCAAAATAAATTACTCAGTTACATCAGCATCTTGTGCTTGGTAGCTGGTGGTGAGCAAAGCCTGATTCGTTTTTATGAAGGTCAGTCGATCGACCGAGTCGGTGGAGAGGCGCACCCTGTGATCGGTTACAAAGCCTCCAGTAGCACTGAATGTGTGTTCTGAAAGAACGCTGGATGCATGACAAGCCAGTAGCTCAATTGCGTACTGTGCAAGCTCTGGCCAGTGATCCATCCTCAAGACCCAGTAAGCCAGAGGATTTTCGTGGGAAAGGTGTCTAAGTCTGATCTTGCCTCTAGGTATTCCCACACCATGTAAAACAGACGCTGGTGATGGTTACTGGAACCGGTCATACCTTGGGGCTGCGGACTAAAAAATTGTCTGAACGCATCGGTCAGACGGCCACCTTCTCCACTGCTCCTTCTGTGACTGACCGAAGCCTCAGCAACACAATGTCCAGGACCTGGATTTTGTAACCCCCCCAGTCTCTGGGAACACGTTGCACAGACCTTTCTGCAATGCCTCCCGAAGACGTTTCATCTTCTGCTCCCTCTGCGCCAGCAAGATAAGGTCCGCAACCTTATTCTTTTAACGTGGATCAAGGAGAGTTGCCAGCCAGTAATGATCCCTCTCCTTGATAGCACGAATACGAGGATCCTTCCGCAGGCTTTGCAGGATCAGGGAGGCCATGCAACGTAGGCATTCGGTGCGGAGTCCTCTGGGTCACTGAGGACGACAGGATCCGCAGCCACCTCATCCCAGCCAGGTAAAAGTCCATGGGTTCCTTGGGACTGTAATTGATCCCTTGAAGACTGCTGCTGATGCTGAGTGCTAGGCTTCACCTCCATGCTGACACAATCCTCCTCCTCCTCCAGTCTGGATAAAGGGGGCCTTGAGAGGTAAGGAAGTCCTCCTCTTCCTCCCTCTGTTCTGCCTCAAGGGCCCTGTCCATTATTCCATGCAGCGTGTGCTCCAACATGTGAATGAGAGGGACAGTCTCACTGATGCATGCACTGTCACTGCTCACCATCCTCGTGGCCTCCTCAAATGGTGACAGGACAGTGCATGCATCCCTGTCCCCCAAGCACACCAGCTCAAGCACCACATGGCATCTCTTTGCCTGCGTACCTGCGTAGCCCCTTGAACGCCTACGGAGCACCGCTGGTTTCGAGGACACATCAGCACAGGAAGAGGCCACAGAGGAAGAAGAGGAGGGGGTGGAGGAGAGAGGTGTGTCACAACCAGTAGTAGCATTTTGGAGGCGTGGTGGCGGAACAACCTCCAACACTACTGTACCTTGTCCTGCGTCCTTCCCAGCTGCCAGCAGAGTCACCCAATGCGCCGTGAAAGATAGGTAACGTCCCTGTCCATGCCTGCTGGACCATGAGTCAGTGGTAATATGCACCTTACCACTGACCGCCCTGTCCAGTGAGGCATGGACATTGCCTTCCACATGGCGGTAGAGAGCCGGAATCACCTTCCATGAGAAAAAGTGGCGTTTGGGAACTTGCCACTGAGGTACCGCACATTCCACAAACTCACGGAAGGGGGCAGAATCTACCAACTGAAAAAGGCAGCAGTTGAAGTGCTAGCAATTTAACCGATGGGCATGTGGATGGCTGGGAGAGAACTTCTTTTGGCGCTGCAGCAGCTGGGGCAGAGAAATTTGCCTGGTACAATCTGCCATCGGTGTACCGATAGTAGATTGCCCACATGTACTAGGCTGTGACACACCTAATTCTACACCTTCAGTCCTATCGGTGCAGGCTTCAGAGAGGACTGAGGGTATAGTGGGGTTGGAGTTCCCAGCTAATGAGGGGCAAGGGGAGGTCCGCTTTGTTCTTTGGTGTGGGTCTTTGAGGTACGCTTGCCAACAAACTGCATGGCAGGTCGACATATGTCTGGTCAAGCATGTGGTGCTCAAACGGGTGATGTTTTGGCCACGCGAGATACGCTTGAGACATATGTTGCAAATAGCAGTGGTGCGATCTGATGCACTCGTCTCAAAAAAGGCCCACACCAAAGAACCTTTGGAATAACACTGAGACACAGCAGCGCCCTGCATATGCGTAGCTCTGCGTTGTGATGCAGTTGGTGTGCTGCCCTTAAGCTGGCCCCTGGAGGGCATCCTGCCTTGTTGGAGATGTGCCTGTGCCTCCTCCTCCTCCTCCCTCCTATCAGGCACCCACGTAGAGTCAGTGACCTTATCATTCCCTCCTTCCTCATCACTGTAGAAAACCTGGCAGTATTCTGCAGCTGGGGGAACATGACTGCCAGATTGCTGTCTTTTTTGGGCACCCCCTCTCTCTGGGCTCACGTTACTACCTTCCTCTATTTGTGTACCATAATCGGAGCCTTCAAAACGCTGCGCATCCTCATGCAGCATGTACCCAACACTGTGGTCAAACAGTTCGGGGGACTCCTCAGGAGGACATGGTGGGGCTAGGGAAGGAGTGACTGATGCCATTGAGCAGAGGGAAGAGGACGCCTTGGCAGCTGCTTTGCCAGACAAAGTACCCTGAGCCTGGGTGAGAGAGGATGAGGAGGATGAGGATGGCTTGGTCATCCATTCTACCAAGTTTTCGGCATGTTGCGGCTTAACACGGCCAGCTGCCGAAAACAAGGAAGAGGGTGTCCAACGGCCACGTGCTGATGAGGATGCACCGTGTCCACGACCAGCACTGTTGCCTGAAGACACAGATCCTGCTTGCCCTTGTGACTCTCTGCCTCTCCTTGTTGTCCTTCCAGACATACTAATGGCCTGCAGAGGACAAAGGCAGTACACACACCTCGTAGCTTTAGGTGCAAACTGCAGAGGACACGGGCAGTACACACCAAGTAGCTTTAGGTGCAAACTAAAGAGGACACGTGCAGTACACACAAAGTAGATTTAGGTGCAAACTACAGAGGACACAGGCAGTACACACCAAGTAGCTTTAGGTGCAAACTACAGAGGACACGTGCAGTACACACCAAGTAGCTTTAGGTGCAAATTACAGAGGACACGTGCAGTACACACCAAGTAGGTTTAGGTGCAAACTACAGAGGACACGTGCAGTACACACCAAGTAGCTTTAGGTGCAAACTGCAGAGGACAAAGGCAGTACACACACTACGTAGCTTTAGGTGCAAACTGCAGAGGACACGGGCAGTACACACACTACGTAGCTTTAGGTGCAAACTGCAGAGGACACGGGCAGTACACACACTACATAGCTTTAGGTGCAAACTGCAGAGGACACGGGCAGTACACACCAAGTAGCTTTAGGTGCAAACTACAGAGGACACGTGCAGTACACACCAAGTAGCTTTAGGTGCAAACTGCAGAGGACACTGCAGTACACACCAAGTAGCTTTAGGTGCAAACTACAAAGGACATGTGCAGTACACACCAAGTAGCTTTAGGTGCAAACTACAGAGCACACGGGCAGTACACACCAAGTAGCTTTAGGTGCAAACTACAGAGGACAAAGGCAGTACACACACCACGTAGCTATATGGTGCACACTGCAGAGGACACAGGCAATACACCACGTGAGAATACTGCAGCTAGCACAATCACCTGCCTGCCAGTAAATTAGGAATAGCTGATCTACCTAAACTATACAGTGTATAAATATATGTACAACACCTGGGATGCATACAGTATATATCCTCTGCACACTGTAACTTTAAGGTCCCGTACACACGAGGGGATCTCCACTGGAAACGGTCCGCCGGACCAATTCCAGCGGAGATTCCTCCTCTGGATTTGGATCCGATGGCTTGTACTCACCATCGGATCAAAATCCGCGCGGAATTCATCCGCGGTGACGTGTCGCGCCGTCGCCGCGATAATGACGCGGCGACGTGCGCGACGCTGGAAGGTAAGTACTTCCATGCATGCGTCGAATCATTACGACGCATGCGAGGGAGGGGAGCGGACAAATTGATCCGGTGAGTCTGTACAGACCATCGGATCAATCAGCTGGACCCGATTCAAGCGGATAGATTTCTTAGCATGCTAAGAAATTTATATCCGCTTGAAATCGATCGGCCCGAGAAATCTCCGAGGATAAATATCCGCTAGGCCGTACAGACGACCGGATTTGTCCGCTGGAACTGATCCGCGGATCAATCCCAGCGGATAGATCCGGTCGTGTGTACGGGGCCTAACTGACTAGCCTGCCTGCTCTATCTACCTAGTAAAAATTACACTATCTCTCTCTCTCTCTCTGTCTGTCTGTCTTTAACAACCGCTGCAACACACTACACAAGGCTGACCTGCAGGCGGCCTTTTATAGTGTGGGGTGTGTACTGAACCCCCTGAGCCATAATTGGCCAAAGCCACTCTGGCTTTGGCCAATTATGGGTCTCCGTTCTTTGCGCGCTGTGATTGGCCAAGCATGCGGGTCATAGTGCATGCTTGGCCAATCATCAGCCAGCAATGCACTGCGATGCCGCAGTGAATTATGGGCCGTGACGCACCACTCGAATTTGGCGTGTACGGCCCGTAACGTTCGTATTTCGACGAACGGTCGAACATACGATGTTCGACTCGAACATGGGTTCGACTCGAACACGAAGCTCATCCCTAGTTGCAAGCACTGAATTTATTCTCTCTGGAGTAGAGACGCATGAGAGGGGATATGATTTAAATTTACAAATACCACACTGGTGACCCCACAATAGACATAAAACTTTTCCGCGGAAGGGTGTTTAATAAGACATGTGGCCACGCATTAAAATTGGAAGAAAACGGAAAATTGTATCATACTTACCAGTAATTTTCCTTTCCTGGTGCCTATCCATGGCAGCATACCTGTGACAAGCTCCGCCTTGGCTCCTCCCTCAGGAATAGTGAATATTATAAAAGAGTCGGTGAACACCGCCCCCACATTCTCCGTAATATAGAAAACAGAGGGTGGGAGCGTATGCTGCCATGGATAGGCACCAGGAAAGGAAAATTACTGGTAAGTATGATACAATTTTCCGTTTTCCTGGTGCCTCCATGGCAGCATACCTGTGACAAATAACTAGCTGAAATGGGTGGGATGCTGCTTAGAAGTTTTATTACAAGGATATCTTTAACAAAGGTTAACAAATAGAGGAGGCGACGGCTGACTTGATCGCCTGTCTGCCAAACTCTACCGAAGAAAGAGCTCCTGGGTCCACCCGGTAATGTTTCATAAACGTGTGTTGGGACGACCAGGTCCCTGCCCTACAGATAGTCTCGATCGACACGTTTGCCCTTGCTGCCCAAGAGGCAGAGACTGCCCTTGTGGAGTGCGCCTTAACCGCCAACGGAGGATCCAGACCTCTTGCCCTGTACGCTTTATGAATTAGTTTCACAATCCATGAGGAGATTGTTCTCGCTGACGCCTCCTCACCTTTTCTTTTCCCCCAGGGGATAATGAGCAACTTGGAAGAGTTTCTGAAAGGCGCTGTGGCCTGGAGATAATGCTTCAGTGTGGAGGCAATGTCTAGCTCGTGAAAAGAGCCTGAGTCCTGCTCTAGGAATGTTGGGAGTGCCCAGGGTTCCGACATGGATAAGGATGATGCAACTTTGGGGATAAACCCACGAACTGTCCTGAGTTCCACCCTGTCGGGGTAGAACACGATGTGATTGTCGTCTGCTCCTAGAGCTTGGAGCTCTGAAACCCGTCTGCCCGATGTTATGGCTATCAAAAAGGTAAGCTTCAAGGTCAGATTCCGAAGGGGCAAAAGGCGGATTGACTAGGGACTCTAGGATGATAGCGAGGTCCCAGGTGGGAAAAGACTGCCTAGTTGGCGGCCGGATCCTTCTGACGGCCTTGAAGAATTGGACTATTAGTGGTTCCTCGGCCCACCTCTTCCTGGTTGCCGATGAAATTGCTGCTACTTGTACCTTTAATGTACTTAGGGCAAGACCCTTGTTTAGGCCTGCCTGCAAAAAATTAAGGATTTGGGAAGATGATGGAAGCTCCGGATCACAGCTTTTGTCAGACATGAAGGACCTGAACTTGTTCCATACTTTCCCGTATATACTGTTTGTGGAAGGCTTTCTAGCCCTTAGGAGGGTAGCAATAACCTCGCTGGAGCAACCTAGAGATTCAAACTTTTGCCTTTCAGTCGCCAGATGTGAAGGTTCAGCCTGCCTGGATCTGGATGAGTGTGACACCCCTGAGACAGGAGGAAGGGTATCAGAGGGATCTTGACTGGGGGTTGCATAATCAGGAACATTGCCGTCGGAAACCAGGGACGTCTCGGCCAGTATGGTAGAACTGCTATTACTATTGTGGATTCGATCATTGCCCTCGCCAGGAGTTTTGGTATCAGAGGCCGTGGCGGGAATGCATAGGCCAGATCGCATGTCCAAGGGGCTGTGAGAGCGTCCACTGCCTCCGCTTGGGGATGCGGTAGCCTTGAGAGGAACCTCGGAAGCTTGGAATTGCTGGCAGTTGCGAATAGGTCCAGCTCGGGGAGCCCCCAGTGGTCTTTTATCCAATTGAAGATGTTGGGGTGAAGAGACCACTCGTTGGCGTCTACGAACTTGCGAGATAGGAGGTCGGCTTGCACGTTGAGGCGTCCTGGCAGGTAAACTGCCCTTAAATCCCCGAGATTTCTTTCTGCCCACAGGATTATGGGTTCCACTTCCCTCAGCAGGGGTCTGCTGTGTGTCCCTCCTTGACGATGTATGTAAGATACGGCGGCCATGTTGTCCATCCGTAAGAGCACTGGTTTCCCTGAGATCTCGAACTCTAGGGCTAGAAATGCCCGGTAGACTGCCCGGATTTCCAGGATATTGGATACCAGGCCTATCGCCTGAAAAGACCATCTGCCTTGCACTGAAATTTGATTGCAGTGTGCGCCCCAGCCTGCTAAGCTGGCGTCGGTGGTAACTATGGTCCAGTTGACATGCCCTAACGCACGTGGCTTCGTCAGAGTTTGTTTCTTCATCCACCAATGGAGGCCTCTGAGCATCAGGGTCGTCAGGCATATGTGTTGAGCTAGAAACCGTTTGTTCCACTGCCTCAAGAACTCCAGTTGAAAATATCTCAAATGCCAATGGGCCCAAGGGACCATCGGGATGCAAGATGACATCCTGCCTATCAGGCTCAGGCAGTTCGAGGCAGTCAGATATGGTCTGGAACTCACATTCTTCATCTGTCGGATGATAGACTTCACCTTCTGGGGTGGAAGGGACACTGTACCCTTCTTTGTGTTGAAAAGTGCTCCCAGATAGATCATTTCCTGGGTTGGAGAAAGATGACTCTTCTCCTGGTTTACCTTCCATCCGAATCTTGTCAGTGCTGTCAAGAGAATTTCTCTGTGTTCCAGTAGCTGGGCTGGATCTTTCACTAGGAGAAGAAGATCGTCTAAATAGTGGTATACTCGGAGCCCCTGTTCTCTTAAAGGGGCTATGAAGGCGATCAGGGTCTTCGTGAAGACTCTTGGAGATGTACAGAGGCCGAAGGGGAGACTGCGAAATTGAAGATGCACTTGGCCTACTGCGAACCTCAGATACTTCTGGAAGGATGGGAGTATAGGTAAATGCAGGTAGGCATCCTGCAGGTCTATGGACAGCATCCAGTCCCCCGGTTGGACTACCCGAATGATCGTTTGTAATGACTCCATCTTGAATCTTTCTAGGGAGATGTAGCGATTTAGCCTTTTCAAGTCTATGACTGGTCTCCAACCACCCGTTTTTTTGGGGACCAGAAACAGAGTCGAATAAAAACCTGAAAACCTTTCTGATGGAGGTACAGGAACCACCGCCTGCTGATCCTGCAAGGAGAGAAGATATTGTTGCAGCGCTTCTGCTTTTTGAGGAGACTTTGACATCTCTGTCGGAGAGAAGAAATCTTTGGAGGGTTTGTCTAAAAACGTCCAGAAATGACCGTATTTGATCGTGGAAACTACCCACGGATCCTTGCACTCTTGCTCCCAGATCTTTGAGAAGAGTTGAAGTCTGGCTCCCACAGGGACTGCTTGGGACGGCTTGGCGTCAAAAAGACTTAGTGGGATCCTGTGGAGTAGAGGCTGTTGCCTGTCTGCGGTTTTTCAGGAAGGTGGACTGGGTGCTTCTCCAGTTTTGTCTGAAGCCTTTTCCCTGCCTGGGTTGACGATAGTCCTTGTTCCTAGAGTACTGGAATCTAGGCGCAAAAGACCTGGAGCGCCTGGGCCGTCTGTCTTGGGGTAACAGGCCCGATTTCCCACCAGTGACGCGAGAGATGGCTTTATCTAATTTCTCCCCGAAGAGGGCTTTCCCATCAAATGGTATCTTGCACCAATTCTGTTTCGACGCAACATCTGCCGACCAAGGCTTCAGCCACAGGGCCCGCTTGGCTAATACTGTGTGGAGCATGGATCTTGCGGAGCATCGAATTGAGTCGATGGCAGCCTCTCCAATAAAGTCTGCAGAAAGTTTAAAGCGGTAGTTCACCCTCACCCACATGATTTTACCATCGAGACAGGCATTGTAGCGCGAGCTACAGTATGCCTGTCCCGATTTTTTTAACCCCGGACTCACCTTGTAATCGGACATCGTAGATTTCGGCTCCCGCGGGGAATGGGCGTGCCTATGGAGAGGGAGGATGATTGACGGCCGGCCCTGGCACGTCACTCTCCCCGAAGACAGCCGGAGTAGGTCTCGGCTCTTCACGGTGCATGCGCACAGGCTATGCGCAGGCGCCGTGAAGAGCCAAGCCTATTTCGTCTATTTCCGGAGAAGCGTGACGCGCCAGAGCCGGCCGTCAATCATCCTCCGTCTCCATAGGCACGCCCATTCCCCGGTATCTTCGATGAACGATTACAAGGTGAGTACGGGGGTAAAAAAATCGGGACAGGCATACTGTAGCTCGCGCTACAATGCCTGATTTTATGGTAGTAGAATTTTTTTTTTTTTTTTCCGTTCATAGGGTGAACCCCCGCTTTAAGTTCATCTAAGGCCTTAATAATGTCCTCCTTCGGCACCTCCTGCTGGATGGCCGCTTCTATGTTATCCGTCCACACACGTAGCGCGTTGGATACTGACGTCAGGGCTATTGCAGGTTTACAGGCATTGCCCGCCATCTGGTAAGCTTTCCTTAAATCTAGGTCCATTCGCCTATCGAGAGGATCTTTGAATGAAGTCGAGTCCTCCATCGGTAGTGTAACGTTCTTTGCTAATCTTACCACTGCTGCATCAACTGTTGGAGGGCCTTCAAGCATTGCGGAGTCGGCCTCTGAGAGGGGGTATAGTTTCCCCAGGCGGATGAGGGAAAATCTTTTCTCCGTTCTCTTCCACTCTTCCTCGATCAGGCCTTTAATTTCATCCATGAGAGGAAAAACGGAAATCTGACGCTTGAGATGAGGAAAAAAGGCTTTAGACTTTTTGAACTCTGTCTCGGGTTCAAACCAGCCGATTGCCTGCTTTACGGCTTGTACATAGGGTTGGACCTTGGCAAAGGCAAAGCCGGATGCTTCCATGTCGTCAGAGGAGTCACCTGAGCCGTTATTCTCTTCTTGAGGTTTAGAGGAGGAAGCAGGCGCTGGGCGCGGCATTCCACTTGTGGAGGGCCCTGGGAGGGCCTCCTCAGCCGGATGATCCTGAGGAGGAGATGCCGGCTGCTGTGGCGGCATTGTGGCTACCAATTCCGCAAAAGAATCTTTTATTGCCTTTTTAAGGAGGTCCGCCACCTGTCTGCTTTCTGACTCTCTGTCCGATGCGTAGTCCTTCAGGCAGACTCGGCAAAGTCGCTTATGTGGAAGTGGGGTGGCCCCACAGGCCTGGCATTTTGGCGACCTCTGTCTCGGGGAGCGTGAGTGATGGCGCTTTTTGGCTGAAGCCTTCTTGCCATTCCCGTGGTCGTCACGTCTGGGGGACCTGCCTCTACTGAAGCTAGAATCGGAGTCTTCGTGTCGCCTGGAGGTCTTTTTAGACGTCTTCTGGCGTACAGGGCTGTAATACATAAAGTTACAGCCTCAGTGCACTCTTTTTTTTTTGGACCTACCTGAATGTTGGTCCTTACCTTAGGTGTGGAGTAGGCTCTTGTATGGTCAGCGAATGGCTCATTTTTGGCAGCTTAACGGAGGCAGCAGCTAATGAAAAAATCAAGGAGAAGGCAAAAAAAAAAGGTTAACATCTTAGTCCTAACCCTACTCAGGGGTAACATTGGTCCCCTGTTTTATATGCAAAATTACGCCCTGGGGTGTTTTTTTTTTTTTTTTATCTTATATTTATTATACTTTTTTTTTTTTGGGTACCCCCGACCTCCAAAGAAAAACAATTATTTTTCCCCCACCTTTTTTTTTTTTTTTTTTTTAAAAACCTTTTTTTTTTTTTTATATACCTGGAACAACAGGTATCTGGAAATGGAGTCCTTGGGCAGCTGGACCTCTCCCGACAGCCTCAGAGCCCTTCTGAGGCCGTCAGGGAGTTTAAGTAGGATCCACCTGGCAAGAAAACGCCCCTTCCCTGAGCTCAGGGAGCTACTGGCCAAAAAACTTTATTTTTCCCTTATCCAAAATGGCCGCCGCGGCCTCCGTGTCAATTGCGCATGCGCAGAACGCGGCCGAGGACGCCGCGAGTGCAGAAAAGCCTGCAGGGATGGCGCGCGCGCTCCCTAGGGGGGAGAAGACCAGGGAAAGGTGCACACAGTGTGTGGAAGGGATCAGGCAAGCGCCAGCAGAGAGGGGAGCCCCAAGAAGGGAGAGGGGGGGCGGATGAGAGACGTGCCTCAAGGGAGAAAGAGAGAGAGAGAGTGGACAAATGGGAAAGAGGGAAAAAAAAAAAAAAAAGGAAGAAAACAAAGATGCAGGAATAGCTGCTGCCTCTTAGCCATAGAGAGCTAATGCCTGATAGAATACGTACAGATAGCGCTCAGAGTTTTAAAGGGCTAAAACTGCTAGTCCCAAAAGAACCTACAGAAGGGACTCCCAACCTTATAAGCGCGGTTAGCTGCCCAAGAGAAGGGACCGCATCCGGGAGAGGCTTGAACCCGGATGGACGCTGCCGAATGCAGAAGGTAAGGACAATTGTTCCAGTAAATTCACTGCCATGAGGTTTGAGGAAAAAAAGGAGAATGTGGGGGCGGTGTTCACCGACTCTTTTATAATATTCACTATTCCTGAGGGAGGAGCCAAGGCGGAGCTTGTCACAGGTATGCTGCCATGGAGGCACCAGGAAATTAGGTTTAACCTTTAACTACATAGAGGGTTCTTTACTGTAATGCCCCGTACACACGATCGGATTTTCCGATGCACTTTTTCCATCGGATTTTACGATCGTGTGTAGCCCCATCTGAGTTTTTTCATCGGAAATTCAGATGAATTCCGATGGATTTGGCCGGGCAAAAGCCCGATCGTGTGTACACAGCATAAGAGCGACAAGAATGTGGAATTCCCTTTCCCAGGCAGTGATTTCTGCGGGGAACATCGATAGTTTCAAAAAACTATTAGATAAGCACCTGAATGACCACAACATACAGGGATATACAATGTAATACTGACCTATAATCACATACATAATTTGGACTTGATGGTCTTTTTTCAACCTCATCTACTATGTAACTATAATGAGGGTTGTCATTGCTGACCTCTTTCTGAAAATTCTACTTGCTTGACTGTTCAATGAGTGGAGTCGCTGACCCAGACTGAGCATCCAGCCAACAAAGTCAGAACTTCTGATATGCATACTTGTTTTAGCCAACTAGTATTTTAAGAAAAAGAGGCCAGCAATGGCATACCCCATTTATTTCTCAGCACAGGTTTCACTGTATGTAGATGATTTACTTGATTTACTTTTAAGTAGATCACATTCACATGTACAGTATATTAAAAAAAAATAAGATTTTATAGCTGGAATTAGTATTAGGAGAATTGTTGTATTTCTATTATCTTTAATTATTTTGTTTTTTCTTTTTTAGTGCTCTTTTCAGTTCCTGAAACTGAAGCTGTAGAAGCGGTAAGAAGTTATTTGTTTATTACACATTTAGGAAAAGACCTTTAAAGGTCCTATGTATTTCATATAATTTTACTTAATTTAGCCATTAAAAGACCAAGCCTATTTCTGGCACTTGTTGTTTACAAGATAAAATCAGTGGACCAGATTCACAAAGCAGTTACGCCGGCGTATCTAGAGATGCGCGGCGTAATTGTAAATATGCGCCGTGCGTATCTATGCGCCGTATCCTCAAAACGAGATACGCCTGAAAACCAGCTTTTTCCGACCGACGTAAAACGATTACACCGGCGCATCTTGGGGCGCAAAATACGCTAGACGCACCATTGTTTTGCTAGTCAAATATGCAAATGAGGGAGATACGGCGATCCACAAAAGTACGTTTGTGCAGCGCAGGCTACGCCCTGTGCGCATCAGCTGTTTGTCCAGCGGAAAAAAAAGCAGACTTAACTTTGCACCAGACGTGTGCAGGTCAGCTAAAGCAACACCGTTAGGGACGAGCTGAACACACACACTTGCAGGACAACAATCTGTATGCCAACATGCCAAGGACATCCATGCTCATAGCTATACTGGTGACTTTAGAGGCACGCAGAAGGAGGAGGGAACGGAGGAGGAAAAGGAGGGCACAGGAGAGGATATTCCGCACCCGAATAGATGTCTTTGGCATGCCTGCTTCTGAGGTGTTTTGCATCTTCAGATTCAGCCCTGAAGCCATCGTGGAATTAACCACAACCCTGCAGGATGACATCACCAGCCCAACACACCGCTCACATGCAGTGAAGCCACTGGTCAAGGTAATGGCAACACTGCATTTCCTTGCCACTGGCTCTTTTCAGCGCACAAGTGGAGTGGTGGCTGGGATGTCCCAATCCTCCATTAGCAGATGTGTGCACCAGGTTGTCCCCACAATCCTCAGACGCATGGCCAACCAAATCATCAAACCCACCCAGGAGGACCTGCGGATGAGGACAATGCGTGAATTCTACAGAATTGCACAATTTCCAGGCACCGTGGGGGCCATTGATTGCACACATGTGGCACTACAGCCCCCCCGTGAGACAGAGCACATGTACCGCAATCGGAAGCACTGGAATTTCATCAACGTACAGGTGATAGTCGATGCCCAATACCTCATATGGCACGTCCGTGCCAAACACCCAGGGTCCAGCCACGACAGCTACATATACCGTCAAAGCAACATCCCAAGAGAATTTGAACAGAACGTGTATGGGGACAGCTGGCTGGTTGGTGAGTGACATGGGTGTCAGGCATGACTGTCCCCCCCATGATGTAGACATCACGAGGGGCACATGCACGACTAACATCCTCCTGTCTTTTCCCTTCCAGGTGACTCTGCATATGCACTTGGACCCCATCTTATGACTCCATTCCGGAACCCCCAAACCCCAGGAGAGGAAAGATACAATGAAGCACACATACGTACCCGTGCAGTGGTGGAACGCACCTTTGGCCTCCTGAAGTCCCGTTTCCGATGCCTGGATAAGTCTGGGGGTACCCTGTTGTATTCCCCAAACTTCGTGTGCCAGATCATCGGTGCATGTTGCATGCTGCACAACTTCGCAGTGAAAAGGGGCCTGGAGATTGACATACGCGATGACCTGACCCCCGAACCAGACATTCCCCCCCCCTGCCCGAGGGTCCCCCGTCTTCTTAGGGAGCAACAGTCAGGAGACGCCTCGCAGAAGGCATCTTTGCACATTAAACCCACACATTAATCATGGCACAAGTAGAATGCATGCATGCACACCACTGTGGTCCCTAGCACGCACACCCTACATCCTCATCGAATTGGATTAGACCAAAGTACACCGCATGGTACTAGGGGGCAGCAACGCCCCGCCAAGGCTCCAATTATGTCACTGTACATTCATACACCATTCACACAGACCTGGGATCACTTCTCCCTGGTCCTGGGGAACCCTTCTCCACCACAAATGAGGGTGACACCCCTTTTCTGGCAGGAATGTCACCTCCACATTCATACATCATTCACAAACATAAAACAAATCATATTCACAGTAAAAACAAAAAAAATTAAGAAAACACTGAAATCAAAAGTACATCACAAATTAACGTCGGCGTGACCCACGCCTGGGCCGGCCCCTGCCCCGGCCCCTCAGGGGAGACTCATGGGGGGGGAATCAGGGGAAGGAGGAGCCTCCCCTGGTCTCTGCCCACCTGCTGGCCTGCCCTCCAAGGCCACGGCTATTCTGTTGAGGACAACATTCAGGGCTGCCGTATTGGCCTGGACAGCCTGGGTCAGGGCATTCACCTCCTGACCCACGCCTGCTGTGGCAGTCTGCAGGTCGTTAAAGCAGTTTATGAATGCCAAGGAGTTCGTGCTCATGTCATTCACTGAGTCCTTTATGGAGGCCAGGCTCTCCTCCATCTGGGCCAAAGTCCGGGTGATCTGACCCAGATGGTGGGTCTGACGGGCCTGGTCCCTCCTAAGATTGGCCGGCAGAAAGTCTGACACCCCCTGGTCTTCCAGGTGGCCTTCCTGCCTGCAGATGAGGCTTGTGGCATGGGAGAAGGGAAGCCCCCTGGGGGGGAGCCCTGTTGGGGGAGGAGTGGGAGGGGCTACCCCTGATGGAGGCCTGACTGCTGCCAGCCACAGAGGGAGCCTCATCCAAAAGGCAAAGTATTTCACTGGCAGTGGTTACCTCCTCCTCCTCAACCTCCTCCTCCTCAACCTCCTCCCCCTCATCCTCCTCATGAGGTGAGTTGTGGCCACTCCCCTCCCCTGAGGACTCCTGCCTTTCCTGGGGGTCTTCAGCAGCCTGATGTCCGGGGGATGGTGCAGACTGGCCAGATGGCCCAGCACCCTCCTGGCCATCTGTGGATGACACAAAACATACACAGGTTGGAGGATCCACACACTTGTCACATATTCCCTCCCCCCCACACATGCTACACACCAGATAGAAAAAAAAAAACTTACCTGTCCTCACGGCCTCATCGGAGTCAAAGCCAGGCAGGCCCACCACTTGCTGGCTGTTGAAGCACCGGGCCACTGCACGCTCCTCATCAGTCAACCTGATGGTGCAAGGTGGTCCCCCTCCAGTGCCCCTGGAATGTGCTGTAAGCTTGGCCAGCTTATCACGGACCACACTCCTCAGATCATTAATCTTTTTTGCCATAACACTGACGGTCCTCGTCCCCCCCCCCCAAGGTATTGATATCATCAACTATCTCCTGGAGGATCTCCTTCTTCCTGGCCGGGGTGATGTTCCGGCTCTCAGGGCAATGCAAAAAACGCCCATGTCGGGTGATGGCCCTGGCAAGGATCTGCTTCTCCCGGACAGAGAAGTTTAGCTTTCTCCTCTTTGGTGCCATATCACCACCAAACACTCAGCACCAAACAGACACGAAAATCAGACAGAACAAACAGACACAAAAAGAGACAGCAAAAACCAGACACCAAAATCAAACAGCACAAACAGACAGCTAATACAGACACAAAAAACACTCAGAAAAAACAGACAGCTAATACAATCTCCTACTTCAATAAATCTTTACTATAACACTCCTACACAAACCAACACACAGCCACAGACAACAGAACAAAAGCACCTTGCTTCAGGAAGGGAAACACATGGATGTACTTTTGCACTGGAAGGGCGTTTGTCTGGGTCGATTTCTGCACAGGACGTATCTCAATAAGTACGCCGGGCCTAGTTCCTATCTCACTGATTGCGCCGGGCCGAGTTCTGAGCATGCGCAGTGAGGTGCAGAATCATGCGCGCATGCGCAGTCTGGCCGACCCTTCATTTGCATGGGGTCACGGCTCATTTCAATGGAGCACGCCCACTTCCTTCCCACTTTCAAATACCCCGCCTTACGCCTCGGAATTTACGTTACGCTGGCGCAAATTTGGGTGCAAATACTCTGTGGATACGGTACTTGCGTCACGAAATTGAGCCGGCGTAACGTAACAGAGATGCGCTACGCCGGTCTAAATTACTTAGAACCCCCAAACATTATATTATCTTTTTTAAGCAAAGACCCTAGAGAATAACATGGCAGTCATTTTCTTTGTCATATGTTTTATGTCATACGGTATTTGCGCAGTATTCTTTAAAAAAAATAAATACACTTTTTTGCATTAAAAAAACAGTAAAGTTAACCCAATTTTTTGGGGGAAAATTGTGAAAGATGATATAATGCTGAATAAATAGATACCTAACATGTTACGTTTTAAAATTGCATGCACTCGTGGAATGGCGACAAACTTTAGTACTTAAAAATCTCCATAGGTGTTGCCCAGCCAAATTTGATAAAATTTGGCACATTTTGTTGGAATCAGACTCAACTAATGCCACACAGTGATGTCCAGTTCCCCCTGCTGGACAGTTTTGTCAGGCAGATATATGGGCAGTGAGGTTCAGCTATTGTTGCCCCTCTGAGTCTGTTTTGCAAAACGTATCTTTTCCCATGGTGGAACATCTGAACATGGTTGTTTAAACTTAATTTAACTATTATCCTCCACTCTATCCTACCAACTGTGGTCGCGGGCAGTTCTGGTTGTAGCTGTGTTTAGTTATATGACTTTACTGGTACTTTTTATGTTTTAGCCGGGGGTATGCCCAGAGCATCTATATTGTAACTTTTCTTTGTCTTTCCAAAATTAATAAAAAGTATTTAAAAAAAAAAGTTTTCATAGGCAACGTTTAATAGGTGGACATTTGATGGTTACACAACCTGGTCACAATCTTCTCATATGGACTATAGACTTATGAATAAATGGTTGTGGAACAAATCATCTGAGTTTCCATTATTTCTTAAAAGGAAATTTGCTTTGATATACAAATGCTTTGGATTACAAGCAGGTTTGCGGAACAAATGATACTTGCAATCCAAGGTTTTACTGTAAATTTAATGATGACATCCTCACTGTATAGCACATAGTCTGTACAGAGCTGTGGGTGGGACAAAGCAGGTTCACCATCTTCACGCTGCCTGTAGAAAACTACAAGGGGCGGATAGAAGACCAGTCATCCTGCACATATAGAAAGCAGATTCAAGAAAGGATACACATGCCTCTTGTATTTAGAAAATACATATGTAGCCTGTAGTTCAACTTAAATGAAGGGCTGTAAATTACCCAACAAATTTATAAAAAATAGAGAATTCTTATCAGCCAAGTAATGGTATCTTAGGTGTTTATGAAGTTGGTTTGTGCACTTGGTCTAATACACGTCCAGCTGCTGACTGAGTTTAATACTCTCTTTTGTTTGATGACAAAAGATTGCCCTGTCCAGACTAACAGGTCTTTTTTGCATTGTTTTATATGTCATACATCTAGCTCTACAAATGTTCAGGAAAAGTATATCAATTACAATATAAAAAGGTCTTTTAGTAAAATTATCCTGTATCCTTTGGTTTTACTCATTATAGGACTCTGATTTCTTTTGTACATACAGAGTACACCTCATTCCCACACTGTGCTTACCTATTATCTGAACTATGTAGCCATTATATTGCAGCTACCTGAGAGTGCAAGCTGCTTTCACATCTAATTAGTTACAAGTGTACAGTACATCCACTTTGTAGTCCCAGTAGGGTTACCATTCTTCTGCTAAGAGCATAACAATGTAGCTTTATAACAAAAAACAAGACTTTAGGAGCACCTACAAAAATTTGCCTTTACAGAAAAAAAAATAAAAATAAAAATCAAGTTGAAGCAAAAGCATCTAAGAGACTATTTACAACAGAGGTAGTATACAAATTACACTTGTTACAGATATCATTTGTTCGCTTTGCACTCCCAAACACTTATTTTTCTTTCATTCATTGAAAGACACAGCTCTCCTTTAGATTATCGCCTACTGGGTATAGTGCCACCTGCAGCAAAAGGATGCTGGGTACTGCTGAAAATACAAAAGACATCTCAGGGACGTCCATTCTGGTAGGCAATTTTCCCCCATGCTGTGGAAAAAGCACAATCCTAATATCGAGGAGCTGGGACCTCCTGGAAATTCTTTTCCCTTTGTTTTTCCTTCAAGCAAGTTTCTGCCTGGGTGACAGACTGGTTGACCTCAAGCTGTCCTGTCACAGTGTTCCCCTCAACGAACAGCACCTCAGCTGCAGTGGATGGCGTCCTACTCCTTCTCCCAAAGGACCCTCATGATCCTGAGTAGCAATATGGTAAGTGGAGGATCTCCCTCCACTTTCTCCCTTCTTTTCTTACCCAAGGTCTGGTGTGTAGTGCTCTTCCCTTCTAAAGGTTAGCAGTGAGGGGGCTATGTACCATTTTATCTGTAGCTACTGCACACAGAGACATTCGAGTGTGGGAAATGCCTTTTTAGCAGTCTCACTGCCCAGGGTCCATCTGGGAACCCTTCTTTGCATTTTATCCTTTTGGGGAATATTTGTTGAGGACTGCCTGGCTGGTCCTGGGTACAGCACAGGCTGGCAGTAAATTAAGCCACTGGCTGTGGCTTAGGAGTTGAGGTTGACGTCTTTTTTAAGAGTACATTGCTCTTTTGCCATTGTAACGATCACTGGGAAGAAGAAGTGGTCTTTCCCTTGCAATTACACATGCAGAGAACAGAACCAGTGTAGGAAGTCAGACATCCTGCAAAATTCTGTAACCAGCATGGAAGGATATGGTAAGTTGCCCAGGATAGTTGACGGCTCAGCAGATGGATGGTGGGGGCAGCATGTCAGAACCTCCATAGAGGGCCTGCAGAACAGGGGATAAATCTGCTTTTTCCCAGTCATTGGTGAGTAAGAAGCACTAGCCCCCCTCCTCTGTTTACCCAGAAGAGTCTGAAATGAAGTCTTCCCAGGCAGTGGGCAAAGTTTCTGCGTTGTCAGCTCTCATTAAAATGGTTGGGGATACCACTTAAATGTACATGGCATCTGACACCCCAAACTTTATAAGATGCATTTCTCTAAGGTTTTTCCCTAATAAATGTTTTAGATTATTTCATCTATAAACAGTGGAAGTGACTGACTTGGCCATTTCTTTTGTCACTGTGCTCTTTGGTGCATTTCCCCTTTAAGAAGGAGTTTACTAAAAAGTGGTGGATCCTCCAGTTTCATGATTAAACAAGACCCATGTTTTTTTCTCTGGTGTAGAATACCCCTTTTTAAAAAAAATTCTACAGATAGAAAGGCAGAACCTGACACTAGATGTATGTACATGGCTAAGGGACTTTGACATACAAAAAGGTGTGTAAATATTTAAAAATTAACCTTTACTTACACTTTAAAGCGGATCTCCCATGCCAAAATGTTTTTTTTTTGGGGGGGGGGGGTAGTTAAACAATTATTGTCAAGGCTTACATAAACTCACGTTTCTCGTTTAAAAGGTCCGTCCATATCTGATGCTGTCTGTAATAATAAATTATATTATCCCTCGTCAGCCGTTGCCATCTTCACTGTGGGCATTATGAATCCCACCAGCAGAGACTTCTTGGATGCGGTGATGCTGTAATCCCAGCATCCACCGCTCGATCGTGCGCATGCGCACTCACATCCGGGACCAGCGGCGTCAGCGTCGCAGTATCTGTCCTGTAATGGACATTTTTGTAAAGCCCGCCCTCCTGCCTTTGTTTACATCGCGCGTCACTTCCTGCTCCACGAAATTGCGTGATGTTTAGTATAACAGGGCAGAATACGATAACAATGGAGCTATGACACAAGCTCCCGGAAGACACTGCGCGGGACAGGAAACACAAAAAAACCCGACAGAAACCCGAGGGCTGCAGACCGGAAGCCCATCTAGTTTAACTGGTACAGTAAATCATTTTTTATTGAAAATATCGGTTTAAGCATTGTTGATCAGCAGTATTATTTTTGAGGTTATGTTTAAGTTGTAAAGAACCGTTGATGTGCAAGAAATATAGTAAGCTCCTTACTTTCTTTTTGACATGACAACACAGCTCTGAATCCCTCAGAACATAGTGTCAGTCCTGCCTGTGTCTTTTCTGATGGATTACAAAAAACACAGGCCTCTTTCTTATCTCCATGACCCCCACCTTGTGCACAGGCAAAGAGCACAGGAAGTTATGAACCCTTAAGATTTCTGGTAAAATCAACAGGTATTTTTGCAACAGATATAACAAAAAACTTTCAGTTACATTTAGCAGACCAAAAAGCAGCAAATAAGAACTTCATTGTTAGGGTTTACATACTGTTTAAAGTGTATTTTCACTTTTGTAGCCAAACTGGGCTATCACCTACTTTATATTTGTAACATGTTCTCACATAGCATAACCTAAAAAAAAAAAAAAAAAAAAATGGGAGCATGAATTTTCCTTGGGCTTTTCTGAAATTTCCAAAACTCTTCTCTGCTATACAGTGTTTAAGTATATGTGAACCCTTACCTTTTAAAATAACCTATTCAGTTTTAAATATAAATTAATGTTTGTGTGTTCACACTATATTACAGCTGGGAACCATGAGGCAAGTCTCTTTGGCATCTGGTTACCCAGCTATTGGTACCCAGTGCAATCTCAGGAACACTACACAGTAGAGGAGGGCACTTTTCTCTAAGCTCACAGTCCAGGACACTGCTGGAGACAAGGAATAGCCAATATCTGAGACCCTATGAGAGCAGTTTCAGATCAAGCAACCTTGGCAATTATATCCCAAAAGCACACAATCACCAGGAATCAATCCGAGGAATGGGAGGATTCATTTCTAAATATCATTCTCATTTTTTGCTGAGGAAAACGGTCGTGTGTATTTTTTCGTAGAGAAAACTGTCATGGAACTCGACGAGAAAAAAAAGAGTTCTCTTTTTCCTCGTCGGGAGTCTCAATTTCCTCGTCGTGTTTCTCGTCTGGCTGGTTTTACGATGAGAAACACGTTCGTGTGTATGCTTAGAAACCCACACATGCTCAGAATAAAGTATGAGACGGGAGCGCACCTTTGGTAAAAGTAGTGTTCGTAATGGAGATACCACATTCGTCACACTGTAACAGACTGAAAAGTGCGAATCGTCTCTCACCGAACTTTTACTTAACACGCAGTAACATGAGATTGGCAAAAGCAGCCCCAAGGGTGGCGCCAGTGGAATCGAACTTCCCCTTTATAGTTGCGTTGTACGTGTTGTACGTCACCGCGTTTGAGAACGACGAGATTTTGTCTTGACAGTGTGTATGCAAAGAAAGCTTGTCAAGATTCTCGACAAGCCTGACAAGATACTTGATGAGGAAAACAATGATTCATTTACGAGTTCCTTGGTCGTGTGTGCGAGGCCTCACTGCCCATATGTCTCAAGTAAAACAAAGATTGTTTGAAATCTAGCCAAATCTTCCAAGTCCTATTACATTTTAATTCCAGATCATTTTGTAAATAAATTAATTCTTCCATTAGCCTAGTTCTAGCCACTTCCTTAAACCAGTCATTTATTGTCTGTATTTTCAAAGCTTTAATCCCAAGGCAATGGAAATCATTCTCTGCATTTAACAAAAATTGAGTAATAGCTGCTCTATTATTTTTCCTTGAGTCACCTATTGCCAAGGTTCTTACCTGACTTCAACTTTGCAAGTCTTCTTGATTAAGTGCAGTACTTCCTTCCAGTAGGGCTGGATCAGAGTGCACTGCCACCATATATGGGCATAGGTTCCCATGCCCCCACATTCCCTCCAACACAGAGGTGAAGCCTCAGGGTTGATTTTATGCAATTTTAATGGGACGTAATACCATTTGAGTAACAATTTATAATTAATGTATTTTGTCCTTGTGTCTATTGAAGTGGAATGTATATAATCAATAACCTTGCATTTCAATATTTCTAGTAAAGGCAAGTTCAATTCCATTTCCCATATCTCCAAAAGACACACAGACCCAGAATTTGTGGGGTCAATCAACATCTTATATATACTTGATATCCCATGTCTATTTATTCCCCCTTGGTCCAGAAGTCTTTCCCATGGGCTAAGTTTGCTAATCAAGCAAATGGGGTTTGGGAGGGAGTCCACAAAGTGTTGGAGTTGTCTGTATCTCCAAACATCCCATGGTGATTATCCATCTTTCTCGTAGTTCTAATAACAAACAAAGGTAATTTCCTTTATGAACATCTTTTAGTCTCAAACAATCTGATAAGTCCATTTCAAATACAACTTATTTTCTTTTGTCTGCAAAATCGTATACCTTATGTTCTTGTCCCGCCACCTCTATACTTTAAATTTCTTGATTTGTTCTTATAGTTGCTAAAAGAGTTTCTAAAGAAAATACAAAAAGTAAAGGGGAGACCCCTGACGTGTGCCATTATAAAGCAGAAAAGGTTCTGACAGAGTCCCATTTATCTGGATTTGGGCTGTAGGACTAGCGTACAATGCCTCTATCCACCTAAACATATGTGGGCCTATGCCAAAATTATGCAGTGTCAACAGCACATAAAAAACCCCCCTCAAAATTAAGCTTTATAACCACTTTTAGCATGCCCTTTGATTTGCTCAGTCCTGCAACTATATGACACGGGCTCTGTAGCTCTTTTTTTCCCCTCTCTTCTGGAGAGTTTCACTCCTCCTCTTCATTAGGCTTATTTGCTTGTAGAAAATATGTGGCTGAAAATACAGGGCCAGATCCTCAAAAGAGATACGCAGGCGGATCTGCTGTTCCGCCTGCGTATCCCTGTTTCTATCTTTGGAACTGATCCACAGAATCAGTTTCCAAGAGATAGACATAAGATTCGACATGTGTAAGGGACTTACACTGCCGGATCTTAGGATGCAGTACCGCATCCGCCGCTGGGGGCATTTCGAGTCGAAATGCCGCCTCGGGTATGCAAATTAGCACTTACGGAGATCCACAAAGCTTTTCAGCTTCGTTTTTTCTCCGTAAGTATTAGTTTGCAATCGTAAAATTAGGGCTGCTTTTACAAAGTGTAAAGTTAGTACACCTTGTAAAAGCAGACCCTTCTTTCCAGCGACGCTGTCTTTTTTTTTTTTTTACGCCGCAACTCGTTTTTTTCCCGACGCAACTTTTTTGACCCGGCGCGATTCACGAAGCTCGGCGTAACGTAATTTCGCGCTATGCACGTCGGGAAAATGACGTCACGAGCATGCGCAGTACATCCGGCGAGGGGGAGCGCCTAATTTAAATGGGACTCGCCCCATTTGAATTGGGAACGCCTTACGCCGGCCGGATTTAAGTTACACAGCCGAAAATTTCTAGGTAAGTGCTTTGTGGATCGGGCACTTAGGTAGAAATTTTCAGCCAGTGTAACTTAAATGGGAATATTTAAGTTACGGCGGCTGGCTGTGGATCTGGCCCATAGTTTCTATACTTATACCTCACATTTGTCCACACTGTTGATGGTGTGTCGGCTGACAAAACATTCTCCCTGTACTTGCAGAAGACAATAACATTTTTCTGAGGTGAAAATCTATAAGAGCCCTTTTACACTGACAGCGCTGCCTCATTAGCGCTGCTAGTTTAGTGGTGCTTTACTGTCGTTTTAAAGGCGCTTGTCAGCTGCTTGTGGGGCCCCGCAAAGCACCCCATAGATGCTGCTTGCAGGACTTTTTATTAACATCCTGCAAGTGCAGCGCCCCCAACGTGAAAACACATGGGCTTTTTTTACACTGGGACTGCAGATGAGACATTTTTCAGGCGCTTTACAGGTGCTATTGTTAGCTCTAAAGCGCCTAAAAAAAAAGCCTTGAGTGTGAAAGGGGTCTTAGTAATTTCATCTATGCAAACGCAGCTAAGTAGGTAAAATGTATTTTCTCTATTGTCCATAAAGGGACACAACATTTCCTGTTTGTGAACCCTGGGTTAAACTGCCACCTACAAGAATTGAACCCTAGGTGTAAAAAAATAAACTTAGTTTAGCTTAATGTCCTCTAGGAGGGAGGGCTTTTCAGCCCTGCTGTTTCAAGACTTTGTGAAGATTTTTCCTTTTTCATACAACAGGTGCTGGTGGATTCAGGCCTGATGTTAAATCCTGGAAGGCTCTCCAGTCAGTCCAAGCGCAGGTTTTCTTAATTGCCCTAAATATTTTTTCATCTCACTGCATAAGGGCTCTTTCACACAGAGCGGACCGTTTCCGGGTCCGCTCCGTGTGTCTCCGTCGGCTCAGCGGGGGTCCCCGCTCAGCTGTCGGCGGATAGGGCGGTCCCCGCACACAGTGCAGGGACCGCCCTGTCTCTGCTCCGCTCTGCCCTATGGGGAACCTGATGCAGACGGACCGTCTGTCCGTCTGCATCAGTTCCGCTCCGCCGAACGGAAGAAAAATAGGGTTTCTTCCGTTCGGAAAAGCGGATCCCGACTGACGCGGACGCTAGCGGATGCTCCATCCGCTAACGGACGCGTTCCCATAGGGATTCATTACAAGTCCGTTAACGGACTTGTAATGAGCGGACGAACGGTCCGCTAGTGTGAAAGGACCCTTAGCCCCACAGCAGAATACCTAAATGTGCCTTCTTGCAAGGACGGGGTTCTGCTCCATGTGTGTCATGTTTCACATGCTTTGTGATATGTCTTTAAATGTTATATGAATTATTATGTCCCTGGTTCCTCCCCTTCCTGTATCTCAGCTTATCCTGTATAGTTAGCCCCACCCTTTGTTCATTTCTCCCAATAATGCATCTCAGCACATGTCTGGACTGGTTCACGTTATGATCTTTTGACATATGCGATTGTTCATTTTTGTAAGATCCTCACAGTTTATGGATTAAACTTCACAAGATCTACAAGGTGTCGCCTGGATCGAGTCACTGTCTGTTTATCCAAATAAGATTGGGGTTATCGACATCTCAACACAACTAAGTTACGGAGATCACACTTTCAATGCTTAGATTGGAGAGACAGAACAATGTGTCACTCCAGAGGTCTCCGGTCTGCGGATTCACTGCCGAGCGTTCTCCAAGTCAAGTGTCATGGCAACCACTGTCCCACTCTGCAGCGTGCAGCACATGGGCTACAACAGGGAATATCCTCCCCCGTTTTGGTGCTTGGTGTCACTAAGGCCAGGATTTGCTCCTGGCCTCCACCTTTCTGGCAGGTTTCTACTCTCTTCTTACTAAGGCCCTTTCCACACCCTCTTTTTTCTTTCTATGCAATGGCTCTTTTCTGCACCTAAAAGTTTTGACCAGTACCCTAAGCCAATGCCTATTGGGAGACACAGTGCAGTTACACTCATTGAAGGCTCACAACCTGCCATCTGCAGCAAAAATTGTTAAGCAGTCTGACCACTTGACCATCCCCTAAGTTAGTGGGCCTAGTAAAAGGTCTAGCACTTAACAGTGCTTAGGGGTGGCTAGTTCACTGTATGTATTCGCCCACTGCCCTTTTTTTTTTTTTTGGATGCTGGCAAACAAATTGCACAATCCTCTCTTGAAATTCATAGTGTGAGGGGGGGGGGGGTGGTGGTGGCCGATCTGGGTCTAAAGCTTAACCTTATTTATACTGTTGATGACGTGCCATTGGACTTAAATGGGTTGTAAAGGTAAAAGTTTTTTTTACCTTAATGCATCCTATGCATCCAAACATCTGACAGCTGGCACCCCCCCCCCGAGCCCCCGTTTTACTTACCTCACCGTTCGAAAGTCCCGGGCGCGTGCTTGTCATCTTGTTCGGTTCCCAGCCTGGCCGTTGATTGGCTAGGCTGGGCGGATTGATAGCAGCGCAGCCATTGGCTCGCGCTGCTGTCAATCACAGCGGATAATGCGGCGCGCCGGGGGGCGCTTTCCACCATGCGAGGGAACTCGCATGAACGTGGAAAGCTTTTGCGAGGAGGAGCCGAGACAGCCGCCGAGGGACCCCAGAAGACAGGATTCGGGGCCACTCTGTGCAAAACGAACTGCACAGCGGTGGTAAGTATAACATGTTTGTTATTTAAAAAAAAATAATAATCTGCCTTTAGTGTTCCTTTATGGAATTCTCACCCTTATGTGTGACAATTATGAAACCTGGATTGCCCAAACACGCCTTAACACAAATTCTTTGTCTTTGCAACTCAGTGTGAAAAAGGAGTTCTGGAGTTATAGTTGGCCATGGGGGCATAACGAAATGACTTGAAAAAACTATACTCTCAGGACTTTAGAGGATTGGCATTTGCTTCCTTTTAATTTTCCACATCATGTGCCAACTCACTATCCTAGCTGGGTTGTTCTCCAAGACCCACATAACAGAATTACGATGTCCACACAATGTACTGATGAGAGCCAAATAGCCCAACTGCTTTATGTAACTTGAAATTACTAATTCTATTAATTTATGCTGTATCCATGCCAATATAGCAGTGGTTCTTTGTGCGAAGTTAGCCTTAGGGATATAAAGGAATTATTTACTTGGCTCTTCTTTTACTCTTTATCTTTTCTTTACTTGCTATACTTCTCATGTTGTAATTGGTTTTGTATTCTCCTTTTTGAGCTTATTTGGGGTTATTTGTACACGGCTTTATGTATTTATTTTGCTCCTTATTTGATAAATGCATGTTGTTTACAGATTTCACTAGCTCAAACTTAATGTGTGTGTATATAAATATATGTATATATGTAGCACTACCCCCGAAGGAGCTGCTGGTTTGTTTTGGGTGGCACGTTACCTCTGTATCTCCGCCGTCTAGGGTACTTGATGAGAGCTGCAATAAAGGGAATGCCCACACGACAGGTGTCTTTCCTGTGCTTTTATTACCCAGCCGGGTAAAAACAATAATAGTAGAAGTGAGTGAAGAGATAGGAGAAAAGGAAATGGCAAATTCAGGTGTAACTTGATAGGGAAACAGTCCTGCTTCCAACGACAACTTTACATCACCACTCTAGCCAGAGTGGGTATAGTGCATCTGGACAAGCCTCTCTCACCAGCCTGGCAGCCAGCGTGTCACTTGAATTTAGGATTAGGTCTCTGCCACAGACCCTCCTAGAGGTGGGAGAAAATTATAATCCGGAATCCTCTTTCAGTAGATTCGGCACCCGGATCTCCTTCAGGTAGTTATGGTCAAATTAGCAACTGAGAGGCGACCAACATCCAGCCTCTCAGAACCAAGGTTGTCCCCCGATGAATGGACAGGCCTCTCCTGGAACACCAGCCTCGTGCTTGGTATCCTGCAGACAGACTCCTCACCGGTTAGCCTCCTCCAATTGGATGGACAGCTCAGGACCACCTTTAGATTGGGGACCCAGTCGATCACTGGATCCGCACAGCAGATCAATTGCTCCGGGCCAACGTGGTCCCAGAACCAGGGACACTGCTACACATGCACAACCCGGCCAGGAGGGCCATTTGCGGGGGTGTCGTGGAATGGCTACCCCAATGGTGGGCGCCACACGAGGAAGAACCTTGAGGAAATGGCGTCTGTCCCCTAAATACCCATCCCCAGTATGCACAGAGAGGTGGCCCAACCCCTAACTGGCTGCTGAGGAGTGACACTCAGACACACTTGACCACACGGACGGGAGTTCCCGGACTAAAGGATAGCACACAGCACAGCCAAGCTAGAGCAGAGACCCCAAATTTAAACAAATTAGTTCAGAGCCAATTATTTCTCTGAACTTCCCCCTAAATTTCAAATAGCACTGGCTCTGAAAGTAGCCAGGCACTATATATATATATATATATATATATATATATATATATATATATACACACATCAGAGCAGTGGCCCATTCCTCTTATTTCCTCTACAACCAAATGCCTTAAGGTTTGATCAAAGACAGAGAGTTTGAGAGGAAGGTGCTTCTGCTGTGCTCTTGCTTTAAAAAAAAAGTCCAAAGTGCTCTGAGAATCCTTTTTCATGTAATAAATGTTTATTTATATATTATATACTTGTCCTGCCCTTTTATTTAGCTAGTCCACAGCATAACACAAATAAAATATTCTGCTCATCCAAGCCAAGCTAAGTTAACCTAAGTTCCTGACTAACAGGGTGCTCCCTAATAGGTTCTACTGGGAAAAGGATGCACTTATACCTTTTTTGTGTTCTGTCAGTAGTTTTCTCCACATCAGACACAAGTCCTGGAACCCCTTAACAAGTGTAGGTGAGAAATCTAGGAGACCCATATGCGATATTCACGACTCTTGCAGTCAGTGCCAAACTCCGGGTACAGTCAGATGTTACTTTAGCAATAGGGTGCCCCCTGCACAGTAAGGTATAAAAGCTTGCTTTTGTCTAGAGTACACATAAACAGCAGTTATGACGGCGTCACAGAACGAGAGCTGCATCGCCACCACCGTCATTTGACGGTGGGCGGGCGGCAACTAATTAATTAATTAGCATGACATTTTTATGTTCAAGTTCATATGCAATTTGTATGAGATTTTAAATCTGAAGGAAAAAAGCTGTAACCTCCAAATACGGAAAAGGCTTTTTCACAGTAAGATCTGTGAAAATGTGGAATAGATTCCTTCAAGAGCTGGTTCTGGCCAGCTCAGTAGATTGTCTTAAAAATGCCAGGATTACTTCCTAAATGCACAAAACATAACTGAATGCTTATATTTATAGGTATTAGCACCAGGTGAAGTTGATCCGGGGAACCTTTAATGGCCTCATGGAGAATTTGGATTTTTTTACCCCAGGTGGAACAAAATGATGCATGCTTTATTGGGGGATGTTTTTCCTTCCTTTGGATCAACTGTGGGTATTGGATTGTGTATATGGATGTTTTTTTATTTGTGTGTGTGTGTGTTTTTCTATTGGTTGAACTAGATGGACTAGTGTTTTTTTTTTTTCAATCAGACTATGGGCCAGATCCACATACATGTAGATCGGCGCAGCGTATCAGAGATACACTATGCCGCCGTACCTTACCTGGCGCATTTTCGAATCCTCAGCGATTTCACGCCGTAAGTTACGGCGGCGTAGTGTATTTCTGGCGGCGGATTTCAAATTTGGCGGGTTGGGGGCGGGTTTAATTTAAATGAAGCGCGTCCCCGCGCCGAATGAAATGTGCATGCGTTGTCCAGAAATTTCCCGCCGTGCTTTGCGTGAAATGACGTTGCAACAACGTCATTTTTTTAACTTAGACGTGAGTTACGTCCATCCCTATTCACGGACGACTTACGCAATAAAAAAAATTCAAATTTCGCCGCGGGAACGACTGCCATACTTAACATGGCAAGTCTAGCTATATGCCGCAAAATACCAGCTTTAACTATACGCCAGAAAAAGCCAACTACAGACGACGTTCGAAAATGCGACGGCCGCGCGTACGTTCGTGGATCGTCGTAAATCGCTAATTTGCATACCCGACACGGAAAACGCCACCCAGCGGACGCGGAAGTATTGCATCTTAGATCCGAAGGCGTACGAAGACGTACACCTGTCGGATCTAACCCAGAAGCCGTCGTATCTTGTTTTGAGGATTGAAAACAAAGATACGACGCAGGAATTTTGAAATTACGCGGCGTATCAATAGATACGCCGGCGTAATTTCTTTGTGGATCGAGCCCTATGTAACTATGTAGTCACTGGGTTTACATTTACCTATATGGAATGTATAGGAATGATAGACTGTAAAATCAATTTTGTCCAGCAGGTGGCATCACGTATCTCTTTTTTTCCCCCAAGTGCGTACAGCTAATGTCAGAAAAATAAATATATATATATATATAATTTTTTTTTTTTAATTTGTTTCATTAAGTCCTAAATTGGTTTAATACTACAAAACTATGTCACTATGCTGTTTGTGTATTTACATATTTATTAAAGAATAATCAATGCATTCCAATCCAAATCAAAAATGTTTTCACTTTTTTGTCATTGAAGAAAAGAAGTAGAGTTTTTAAGAGAAGAAAAGAGAAAGAAAAAGATATAGGTCGAGAAGGGTGAGGGGTTAGGCATTCAAGTAAACCTGCTGCTTTGTCTTGCATAGATTCTCTTTTAGGGACCCATAGACACAACAAGCTGGATAAAAGTACGGGTACGATCAAAGTGCCCTTAGACGGCAGAGTATGATTTGTGAGACTGGTTTCATCAATAGGTTGAGAGAGATGAATTACAGACCCCTCTGACATCAACAATTATGATGGACTGGGCTTTATATCCGTCTGACTATTATTGTTTTAAGCAGCCTTGGTCAGCAGTATACAGTAAAACCTTGGTTTGAGAGTAACTTGGTTTGAGAGTGTTTTGCAAGACAAGCAATATGTTTTAATACATTTTGCCTTGATATACAAGCGATGTCTTGATATAAGAGTAGCATCATGTCACAACTGAGTATAAAAAAGAAGAGAGGAGACTCTAAGTGTAGCAATATGGTTACATTTAATGAATGCGCAACAGTTAGCAACTTCTTGCTATACTTAGAGGCGCCTCTCTTCTCTTTTATACCCTGTAAAAAAAATGCTTTTATATACAAGTGCTTTGGATTACAAGCATGTTTCTGGAACGAATTATGCTCGCAAACCAAGGTGTTACTGTTATTAATAGACTTTTGTCATTGTCCTACAGTAAAAATGACAGCCATCTCATGTCTATAGCTACAGTTAGGCCTCGCACACACGACCGAGGAACTCGTCGTAAATTAAACATCGTTTTCCTCGACGAGTTCCTTGTCAGGCTTGTGGAGAAACTTGACAAGCTTGCTTTGCGTACACACTGTCAAGACCAAATCTCCTCGTTCTCAAACGCGGTGACGTACAACACGTACAATGGCAGGGGAAGTTCGATTCCACTGGCACAACCCTTGGGGCTGCTTTTGCTAATCTCATGTTACTGCGTGTTAAGTAAAAGTTTGGTAAGAGACCATTTGCACTTTTCAGACTGTTACAGAGTGACGAATGTGCGATTTCCATTACAAACGCTACTTTTACCAAAGGTGCGCTCCCGTCTCATACTTTATTCTGAGCATGCACGGGTTTCTTAGCATACACACGAACGTGTTTCTCGTCGAAAACCAGCCTGACGAGAAACACGACAAGGAAATTGAGACTCCCATCGAGGAAAAGGAGAACTTGTTATCTTTTTTTCTTGCCGAGTTCCTCGACAGTTTCCTCGATGAAAAACATACACACGACTGTTTTCCTCGGCAAAAAAGCTCTGCCACCAAGTTTCTTGATGGATTCTGTCGAGGAAAACGGTCGTGTGTACGAGGCCTAACGCAATTTGTCTCAAAATACAGTTCTTTGGCTCCTGGTCTACATACTAATAATGAGGCCAGAAAGCATATCAATACTATGTGGAATTTAGGTGTGAAGAGGTAGCTGTCATCCGGACATCTGCAATGCTGTGACTTCTGATGAATTCTGCGTCTCCCCAGCATGTACTCTATGTGAATATAGATCTCTCTATTGTCACAGGCTAAATTCTCAACTTTCATTTAAGCTTTGAATTAGAATAAACGCTAACTGCTAGCATTCTGCATTTTCCTCACAGTGAACTTTAACACTGATCCTCCACCCAATCCAAATCTGATATCCGCCCCCAGTTTCATATTATTCTAGGCTGACTTGGCATATCCTTAAGACCCCATTCACACCTAGGCGTTTTTACGCCTGTAGCGCTACGCCGCTGCCGCCAGAGGGCTGAAAACAGATGTCCCTCTATGGAGATGGTTCACATCTCCACGCCGAACGCCGGACGCCTGTCGCCTGCCGCGTGAAAAAAGGTCCCGGACCTTTTTTTCAGGCGTCTTCGAGCGTTCGGCTAGGAGATGGCAATCATCTCCATAGAGGGGGTCATCTTGGGGCACATCTAGGCGGACAATACCGGCGTTTTGTCACCGCAAATCGCGGTACAAAACGCCGCTATTTTTACCGCGATTTGCGGCGACAAGACGTCGCGATTTCGTCTGCCTAGATGTGAATGCAGCCTAAGTGGAAAAAGACAGCATATTAGGCTTTGCATGCATAAAAAAATATTATGTTGAACTTTGCCAGCTTCTAATGGTCAAATGTAACAATACTCGTTTAAAGAGTAACTCCACTTTTGTTGAGAAAAAATACATTCCCCCCTGGGTGATATATGTACATCGCAAGGATTATAACAACCTTTGTTGCAGATTGCTACTTTTTGTTATTCAGAAGAAATTGTCTGTTTGTCCGTGTCCTTGTGCGCAGTGAATCTGTATGGGATTGGTTTTACAATTATCAATCAGCTGCTGCACCTGCAGTGCTCTAATTGGCACTTTTTGGGCAGAATTTCACTTTTCTCAATAAATAGAAGCGATTTACAATGCCATTTCTGGCCTATCCATCCTAAAGTGCTTTTCTTTCACCTTATCCACAGGAGGTTTAAAATCTTGTCAGTTTATTTGAATTGTTAAAATGATTTTATGATTCCATCAGTTTCTGTAGATTGTATCTCAGTATTCACTTTCTGTAGGTCATCTCCCAGAAGCCTTCACTTCCTTGTTGCATCACAGATGAGGGTGTGATAGGGCGTGTTCACCACACCTCCCTCATAACATTACCACCTTCCACTCACTTCCTATAAAATCGTATTGTACAATCTCCATTAGATCCACAATCAGCTACTGTCTGATTTGATACAAATTGAATGAATTGTTCAGGTGGGACATCATATTCCATAGTTCTGGTAAATCTAAATGAAATTGTACAGAGATTGTGAGATCAGATTGCATAGTGTATGGCCATCTTGATACAAGTACATAGGAGGGAGTGGAAGGAGACACTCAGATGGCAGACCTCATTTACTTCTTCTAGCAGCAAAAACTCACATTCCTGCATGCCCTACGTGCGACAATCTCCCCAGAGAAGCTCCAGAACTATTTTTGGAGCAGGGCATAGTGCGTTATCGCAGTTTTTGGTGCATTTGCTGCACTTGGGGAGCCAATGACAACACGGTGCACATTTGTAGCATTTCTGAAATGCATGGCAAAGCGCTAATTTTCTATTCGGTTTCCCACACAGATGGGAAGGGAACCTCATTGTTCTTGTGTAAATGCACCCATTTCACTTTCAGACCCCATTCACACCTAGAGTAGTGGGAGCACATGCTTTTTGACTAGTTTTTCGTGTCAATGGTAATAAGAGCCTAGATCTGAGGAAGGGGGTGTGCCCCCGAAACGCTGTACCCTGTGTTCTGTGCAAGTCCATGCACTGTGCTTATGGCCTTTTGGCAGCTGCATTTTGTGAGTACCCACTTTTACACCAAAATGTATTATTAAATTATGTCTGGTAATGCACTCGGTGTGCGCGCCTTCCAGTTCTGTTTTTCAGTGGTAATAATGATGTTACACTGAGTAAGTAGAAACCTACCATGTCATGCTTTAAAATTGCACACGCTCGTAGAATGGAGCCAAACTACGATACTAAAAAATCTACATAGGCAACGCTTTACATTTTTTTTTTTACAGGGTACCAGTTTAGTGTTACAGAGAATAGATTTACATGTGTAGGGCGAATACTGTTTACATATGTGGGCGTTCGCTACATATGCTTTCACCACTGCGTGTCAACACAGGGAGATGGGTTGCTTTCCTTTTTTTTTACTATTATGCCGGCAAAAATTCAAAAAGTACACAAAACATAACACATACAGTACACTGTAATCTTACAGATTACATTACTGTATGAAATAATTTCACATCCCTTTTGTCCCTAGTGCTTTGTCCGGTGCCTTGCATGCAGTTTTATGACTGGAAACTTGTGATTGTCCACAGCAACCAAAAAGTGTCTCTCTACATAAAAAGTAGTTTTAGAGCAGCTAGAAAACAGCAATAGTAAATTAGAACGTAGTGAATCGTGGGGAAATTCATTTTATTATTATTATATTATTATTTTTTATAATTATTTATAACTATTTATTATATTACAATTTATGATTTTGTGTTTCAAACTTTATCATACCTGGATGTCTACTAGACACTTGTTTGGACAGATTTAAGTGTGTTATTATTAAGAATTACAGGCCTACAATATAAAACGCCAAATTTCTATGCAAAACAGGTGTACAGCTTTGAGTCGCAAAAATCTGACATAATCATACTGCCAAGGTGGTTAATATGAAAGGGTTGTACCCCTCCTTCCCATATTGATACCGGTTCTTCCATTTTGCATCAGATGGGTATTTCTTAGGCCCCTTTCACACTTGTGCGACATGACCTGGGACTGTAAAGTCGCATGACAAGTCGTAACCCAGGATTTCCAATGAGTACCGTTCATATCTGTGCGACCCTGCATTACTTTGGTCCGACTTTAATGTGACTTGAGGCCCATAGATTACACAGGCATTGCTTCAGGTCGCACAAGTGTGAAAGGGACCATATGGAGAAAGGATTTTCTTTATTATCACCTAGGTACAAAGTTCATACTCTTCTATTCAGTGTATCTCACTGTAATGGAACAGATGCAATAGTCACATGAATTAAAGAGCAAACTGGGTTTCTAAGGTAACTCTATGTTATCAGGTCCAAATGCTTTTAAAACATATATGGAAGACAATTTTTCCTTAGTTAAATAATAAAGTTGTGCATTGACATTTGTTTTTCAGCCAAAATGCCATTTGTACGAACTGCCTGGGTGTCCAAGGAACTTTGAGCCTGTTTGTGGAACTGATGGAAATTCCTATTCCAATGAGTGCATGCTGTGTGCCTCCAATAGGTAAAATGCTTGTTTTCATTGTGCATACTGCTTTTAGTGATCCATCTTAAAATACTACATGTGAACCAGTTCACATTTACAGAGATACAGTATATCATTATGCATCTTGGTTCATTTATAAACTTACAAAGCATATTCTTATGGGACCACAGGCATTATGCTAAAACCAAACAAACGTGCATAGAGAAATAAAAACCCAACAAGAATCTCTTTTGAAAATTTATTAAGTATAAGTTCACACAACACATATTGACTCATATATGTCTGGAATTAAATTGGCCACGGCCTGATTCATTGGTTTTGAAAATATTAAATAACAAAATGTTGAATAAATCAAACTAACCATGTAGCTTAATCATTTATCAATTCTTTATAACCAACATACCCAGCTCAGCCACTGGAGACTCGAGCTGTACCAGAAGATTTACCAACTTTCCCAACAGGAAAACACCGAAGGTGAATACCACATGAATCAAGGCCGCGACGGGGGGGGGGGGGGGGGGGGAGGGCGGGGAGCTCTTCCGGCTGGGTTACCTGTTGAAAAAGATGGTCACCTGCCTAACAGGCCCAGGCCTATATATAGGCCCTGGATGCTTCCAGCACCTTCTCCTAAAATCACCTGCTCCTGTGAACCAATCCCAGCCCGGCCTGACCCTGCTTCTGGAACCTACTAGACCAGCTGAGAGGCCTGGCTAATTGGTTTTAACCTCCACACTCCCAGCTCACCTGCACTCTCCTGTCCTCACTTGACCTGACAATGACCTCCTTAACCCTTTTAATACTGCCCCTGCCGTGGACCCATAAGGAAAGGAGAGCCTAAACGGCTACTCCCTTTCCTTTCCCATGGGACCACAGGCATTATGCTAAAACCAAACAAACGTGCATAGAGAAATAAAAACCCAACAAGAATCTCTTTTGAAAATGTATTAAGTATAAGTTCACACAACACATATTGACTCATATATGTCTGGAATTAAATTGGCCACGGCCTGATTCATTGGTTTTGAAAATATTAAATAACAAAATGTTGAATAAATCAAACTAACCACGTAGCTTAATCATTTATCAATTCTTTATAACCAACATACCCAGCTCAGCCACTGGAGACTCGAGCTGTACCAGAAGATTTACCAACTTTCCCAACCGACAGAAGGGGGAGGGGTATTACCACCCCTTCTGTCACCACCACCCCAAACCGCGGCCTCCTCTATGCACGTTTGAAAATTCATGTTGAGGATATCTAGGCCTATGTCGGACAGGTGTACCCCGTCCGACCTGTATAGACCCAGCGTACCTCCCTCCAACTCTAAGTGCCTATATGACCGACCCAAACTAGGGGACAAAAATTTCTCCATCGCCCTGTTTAAACGTTTACGGACTTTCTCCAATGGTTTAAAAATAACGGAGTCTGACCAACACAAACGAGGGATTATCTCCGAAAATATCAGACATGAAGCAGGGGATGCCTGATTCAGAAAATTAAAATCGTCTTTCATCATGTTAATTAAATCAAGCGTTCTTAATTTACCCACATCGTTGCCCCCTAGGTGCACAATCAAAATATCCGGGGGGGAAAATAAAGTATACAACCTGCTCAGTTCAAAAATTAAATCTCCCCAGAGCATTCCTCTGCGGCCAAACCAATGAATGCTGAATGCTGAGGGGTCCAAGCCCAGATTCTCTGAGTATGTTCTACTCGCTGCTCTCTTCCGAGCCCAAAAGACAAAGGAGTGACCTAAGATCCACACGGATCGGTGACCACCTAGAATAAATTAACATGTTAGAGCAGGACGGATATATGACTTAAAGGCATTCGATCTCCATCTACCAATCCTCCTTATAGCACTTTCCTCAAGACCGATCCTGGCGGCCTCAGTGGCAGCCCCGATCCGAAATGAGTGAGAAGTCACCCTAGCATCGGAAACCTGACTATGAAAAGCGCATTTCTTCAGGACCATTGAAAATTGGTAAATGGATACAGGAGACCCGTCCCTATGAATAAATAAACGGTCACCAATCTGCGGGCGGATATGCAAATACTCCCGCAGCCTGATGATCGGGCAAACCTCTGATGACACATATCTATTCAGTGATACCCATCTCCCTTTTCCCAACACATCTGTCTTACTGCGACTTAAAAATAATTTTAACTTATCCCCGCAGAAGGGCACCTCGGATAATAGTATCCCGGAGGCCCTTCCCTTGGACGCTGGGAGTAGCTCAGAAATTCTGAATGCACCAAAAAATGCAATAACAAAAATGGCTTTAAACATAACCGCCTCGAATTCTGAGAAGCAAATTGCAGAGGTAGCTCCACAAATTTTAGCTAACAGGGCAGGGGTCATTGGAGACCTAGTATCCTTCCTGAATGATTCCTTCTTATAACCCTTTAAAACCTGCCGTACCGAAAAGAAGCTAAGGCACGCTGGCATGTTAACAAGGCGTAAAAAGAAGGAAATACCAGATAACGTATTGCTGATGTGCGACCAGGAAAGGTGCTTCCTAATCATGGACTCTAAAAATAACAGGACCAGCTCTTCCGAGTAACTCGCTGTGGAAAGCTGTAATGATGACAGAAAGGCTGACCAAGAGAACCAGGAAGATAGATAGTTCTTCCAAGTTGAAGGAGCCACCGAATTCCTGACGGATTGCCACATTAAATTAGGGCCCATAAATGGGAAGGACAGCTCATCCCTACCGGATCCGCCCCCGGAAGCAATTCGAAAAAACGGTCCATCTGTTGACGAGAGAGAGCGTCGGCAACGTTATTGAGCCTCCCTGGAATGTACTTCGCCTTTAACCAGATGTTCCAACGTAAACAAATAAAAACCAACTGACGCAAAAAGGAAACTACTGGAGGGGATTTTGATGATAGCGTATTTACTGCGAATAGCACGCCCTTATTGTCTGTGGAGACCAGGATTCTTCTATCTGCAAAAAACTTCCCCCATAACTCTAAGGCGACAACTACCGGGAATAATTCCAGTAAGACTATATTCCTAGAAAAACCCAGGGAAACCCATCTATCTGGCCAGATACCCCCACACCACTGCGTACCCCATATTGCCCCAAAGCCAACTGACCCAGCCGCATCGGTTTCCAGAAGAAAGTCGCTGTCGACAATGAAATCCTGTTGCCACACAGATCTACCATTAAATAAATGTAAAAAATTCTTCCAGACAAGCAAATCCTGCTTGATGCCAGCTGATAGCCTGATGTGAGCAGCAGGATTCTTGATTCCTGAAATAGCTGAATACAGGGTTCTAGAAAAAACTCGACCCATAGGGAGAATTCTAGATGCAAAGGCGAGTTGACCCAGAAGGGACTGCATCTCCTTAAGTGTCACCTTACCCCTTCTGAGAAATAGATCAATCGTTTGTGACAACCTGTAGATCTTCTCCTCAGGCAGCCTGCATTCCATGTTGGCGGAATCTATGGTTATGCCTAGGAATTCTATGCTAGTCACTGGCTGGACCGTTTTCTCTTTCGCTAGGGGAACGCCAAAATGCTCACAAACTAACTGAAAATTGGATAGGAGGGCAAGGCAGTCCCCCGAACCCCCTTTCCCTAAGAACAGAAAATCGTCCAAATAGTGGATCAGCTGACATGATCCAGAAACCTTGCTGACCACCCATTCCAGGAACGTAGAGAAAGTTTCAAAATAAAAACAGGAAACAGAGCAGCCCATTGGTAAAGCCTTATCAAAATAATATTGACCTTCAAAAAATATGCCCAACGAATTGAAACCTGCCGGGTCCAATGGGAGTAAACGGAAAGCTGATTGAATATCAGCTTTTGACATTAATGCATTTCTCCCTAACAACCGAAGCTTCTCTAAGGCTGAGTCAAAGGATGTGTAAGATACCGATATGCTGTCCGAAACAATCTGGTCATTCAGGGAATTCCCAAAGGGGAATGACAGGTGATGAATCAACCTAAACTCTGAAGGTTCTTTCTTGGGGACCAAACCAAGGGGGGAAATCCTACAATTTACAAACGGGGGGAGGGGAAAAGGTCCCTCCATCCTCCCAGCCTTGATTTCCTTACTGAGTTTAGCTCTTACAACCCACGGAGCCTCATCTACAGATTTAAGATTCTTAACCATGGTACACCCCACCCCTTCAAATTGTGGTATGGAGAAACCTTCAGAAAACCCCCTAATTAGCAGGGAAGCCCTCTGCTTGCTTGGGTAAATTTGAAGCCAGGGAAGCATTTCTGAAAGCTTCACCGGGGTGAGTGCTTTTGGGAAGGTTTTCCCTCTGGTTGGGCTGTAGCTTACGAAAACACTTCGTTATAGGTTGGCCACCCCCGCAAGCTGCACACTCGTGTTTATATTTACATGCATTTGCCCACTTGCAGTGTGAGTCATTGAAGGAAAAGCATAACCCTTTTCTGTAAGAACTGCTAGTTGAGGGATGGGAGGCTTGCAACGTGTTTGAGCGAGCAGGAGGCTGCCTCTGGGGCAAGAACATGTTAAGCCATAGGCCCACATCCTTGGAACCCCATTGAAGCGAGGGCTGTACTGCCAACTTCTGGCGAAATGCCTCGTCATAATATAGCCAGGCTAAACCACTAAAACCTTTGTAAGCCTCCAAAATAATGTCTATGTGTTGGAAAATAAAAGGGCTCTGCTCGGGGTATTTCTCACACAGCACACTGGCATAAGTAATAAAGGCCTGAAGCCAGGCATAAAATGACTTAATGACAGGCTTTCTGTCATCGGCTTTCTCATCCTTCCTATCATATCTGGACATATCTTTAGCTGGGGGAAGAAGCGATACAAGATCGACGTATTCCCCTCTCCAAATTTTATCCTTAGTACTGATAGGCAGATGGAAACCTAAAGGTGACAATAAACATGGCATGCATTCCTTTGCATTGCTATCTGTACTTTTAACTGAATCCTCTTTGTATGCAGAACAAGCAGGCTGGAGTATAGTATTGGTATCAATACCTGACCACACTTCAGCCTCTCTAGCTAACACAGGAGTAGAGACATTTGCTTTCATTACAGCTATCAGTTGTTCAATCGATGCAGATAAAACAGACAATTGTGATGCAGTACCGCACTCACCCTCTGACCCCTGCGCAGGGAGCGCTCCAGGGGCTGGCGTTGGCGATTCGCACCTCACCGGGATTCTGCTGGTCAGCTGTTCTTGCTGTGGGGGCGGGCCCGCTCCTCTGCGTCCCCCTCTGCCACCTCTGCCAGCCCTGGTGTTGGCGCTGGTTAGGCTGCCTGGCGGTGCGCGCTCCCGGATAGGAGTCGCATTCTTCCTTCCCCGCCCGCGCCCCAGCGGGGGGGGTGCCTGACTGGCCTGGGTGTCCCTGCGGGAAAAAGAAAAAACCTCCCGCTCACCCCCCGTTGGCACGGGAGATGATGGGCTCAGGCTCCTCCTCTGTGTACGCCTCCTCTTGCTCGTCCGTCTGCCCGCGCCGTCCTCCATGCTGTCAGTCATGTCTGCGACCTCCTGCTCCAGTGACGTCGCGTTCTCCGATAGGCAGGGCTGAGTGTAGGAAACCTCTGCGCCGCTGGGACCCGCTGTTGCTCCAGACTCCGCGCTGCTTGCATCAGTTGGCTGCGGTAAGGAAAGGCAGAGACGAATCCAGTCTTCTCCTCCTGCATGTTCGGCCCGGTCCAATAGCTGGCGTAGTAAGGCATCCATCTGTCACTCTGGTCACGGAGCTCTTCCGGCTGGGTTACCTGTTGAAAAAGATGGTCACCTGCCTAACAGGCCCAGGCCTATATATAGGCCCTGGATGCTTCCAGCACCTTCTCCTAAAATCACCTGCTCCTGTGAACCAATCCCAGCCCGGCCTGACCCTGCTTCTGGAACCTACTAGACCAGCTGAGAGGCCTGGCTAATTGGTTTTAACCTCCACACTCCCAGCTCACCTGCACTCTCCTGTCCTCACTTGACCTGACAATGACCTCCTTAACCCTTTTAATACTGCCCCTGCCGTGGACCCATAAGGAAAGGAGAGCCTAAACGGCTACTCCCTTTCCTTTCCCAGGAACTACACTACTGTATGTTAGGGTAATTCACTATCTTACTACACTATGGTAGGGCAATTCTGGTTCAGGTTGACATGATTGCATCATGCAATATACACTCCCCACTTTATTAGGTACACCTGTTGAATTGCTTGGTAACACAAATTGCTAATCAGCCAATCACATGGCAGCAACTCAATGCATTTAGGTATCTAGACATGGTGAAGATGACTTGCAAAAAAATGGGAAAGAAAGGGGATTTACAGTAGGTGACTTTGAATGTGGCATGGTTGTTGGTGCCAGAGGGGCTGGTCTGAGTATTTTAAAAGCAAATCTACTGGGATTATCACACACAACCATCTTTATGGTTTACAGAGAATGATCTGGAAAAAAATAAAATATCCAGTACACAGTAGTTGTTTGGATGAAAATGCCTTGTTGATGTCAGAGGAGAATGAGCAGACTGGTTTGAGATAATAGAAAGGCAACAGTAACACAAATAACCACTCATCACAACCAAGGTATGCAGAATACATTCTCTGAATGCACAACGTATCAAATCTTGGAGCAGATAAGCTACAGCAGCAGAAGACCACACCAGGTGCCACTCCTATCAGCTAAGAACAGGAAACTGAGGCTACAATTCACACAGGCTCCCAAAATTGGACAACAGAAGATTAGAAAAACATTGCCTGATCTGATGAGTCTCGATTTCAGCTGCAACATGCAGAATAAACAACATGAAAGCATGGATCCACCCTACCTTGTATCAAACGGTTCAGGCTGGTAGTGGTGGTGTAATGGTGTGGGGGATATATTCTTTGCACAATTTGGACCCCTTAGTACCCACTGAGCATCGGTTACATGCTGTCAGAACTAGGGATGAGCTTCAAATTCGAGTCGAACTCATGTTCGACTCGAACATTGCCTGTTCGCCTGTTCGGCGAACAACGAACAATTTGAGGTGTTCGCGGCAAATTCGAAAAGCCGCGGAACACCCTTTTAAAGTCTATGGGAGAAATCTAAAGTACTAATTTTAAAGGCTAATATGCAAGTTATTGTCCTAAAAAGTGTTTGGGGACCTGGGTCCTGCCCCAGGGGACATGTATCAGTGCAAAAAAAAGTTTTAAGAACGGACGTTTTTTAGGGAGCAGTGAATTTAATAATGCTTAGAGTGAAACAATAAAAGTAAAATATTCCTTTAAATTTCGTACCTAGGGGGGGTGTAAAGTTAGCATGTGAAATAGCGCATGTTTCCCGTACTTAGAACTGTCACTGCACAAAGTGTCATTTCTGAAAGAAAAAAAGTCATTTAAAACCGGACTTGCGGCTATAATGAATTGTCGGCTCCCAGCAATTCATAGAGGATTCATTCATAAAAAAAAAAAAAGCGTGGGGGTCCCCTCAAATTCAATTACCAGGCCCTTCAGGTCTGGTATGGATATTAAGGGGAACCCCGCCGTCGAAAAATAAAAAATTACGTGGGGTTCCCCCCAAATATCCATTCCAGACCCTTCAGGTATGGTGTGGATTTTAAGGGGAACTCCACCCCAATTTTTTTTTAAAAATGGCGTGGAGTTCCCCCAAAAATCCACACCAGACACCTTATACGAGCACGTTAACCTGGCCGGCCGCAGAAAAGAGGGGGGGACAGAGTGCGGCCCCCCCTCTCCTGAACCGTACCAGACCACATGCCCTCAACATGAGGAAGATGTCCCCATGTTGATGGGGACAAGTGCCTTATCCCCACAACCCTTGCCCAGTGGTTGTGGGGGTCTGCGGGCGGGGGGCTTATCAGAATCTGTAAGACTCCTTTAACAAAGGGGACCCCCAGATCCTGGCTCCCCCCTATGTAAATTGGTAGGGGTTACATTGTACCCCTACCATTTCACGAAGGAAGTGTAAATAGTTGTAAAAAACACACACACACACACCTTAGAAAAAAGTCCTTTATTAATAAAAAAATAAAAAATAAATCCAGCGGTGGTAATCCACTCGGTCCCGACTCCCTGCTCCAGCGTTGTCTGTATCCAGCGACGGGTGATCTCCTCTCCTGTCCAGCGATGAGAAGATCTTCCGGGATCCAAAGCGCAGCATCGCCGGCCTCCTCTCTCCACCGGACACAGCACGGCGAATGACGCGGCTGAAGCTGTGACATTTCTTTTATTGGTGAGGCGGGGCCACCCCTCACGTGACCCCGCCCCCTCTGACGCAAGGGGGAAGCCCGGCTTCCCCAGTGACGTAGCAGAGGGTGCGTCAGAGGGGACGGGGTCACATGACGGGTGGCCCCGCCTCACCAATAAAAGAAATGTCACAGCTTCAGCCGCGTCATTCGCCGGGCTGTGTCCGGCGAAGAGAGGAGGCCGGCGATGCTGCGCTTTGGATCCCGGAAGATCTTCTCATCGCTGGACAGGAGAGGAGATCACCCATCGCTGGATACAGACAACGTTGGAGCAGGGAGCCGGGACTGAGTGGATTACCATCGCTGGATTTTTTGTATTTTTTTTTATTAAAGCGGGGGTTCACCCTATAAAAAAAAAAAAAAAATTTCCTCTAGCATAAAATTAGGCATAGTAGCGCGAGCTACAGTATGCCTGTATTTATTTTTTTAGCCCCGTACTCACTGTGCAATCGTATATTGAAGATTCCGACTCCCCGCGGGGAATGGGCGTTCCTATCCAGAGGGAAGGTGATTGACGGCCGGCTCTGGCACGTCACGCTTCTCCAGAAATAGCCGAAATAGGACTTGGCTCTTCACGGCGCCTGCGCATAGTCTGTGCGCAGGCGCCGTATAGCGCCGTGAAGAGCCGGGACCTACTCCGGCTGTCTTCGGGGAGCGTGACGTGCCAGAGCCGGCCGCCAATCACCTTCCCTCTGGATAGGAACGCCCATTCCCCGCGGGGAGTCGGAATCTTCAATATACGATTGCACAGTGAGTACAGGGCTAAAAAAATAAATACAGGCATATTGTAGCTCGCGCTACTATGCCTAATTTTATGCTAAAATGTTGTTATGGAGGGGGAACCACCGCTTTAATAAAGGACTTTTTTCTACGGTGTGTGTGTGTGTGTGTTTTACAACTATTTACACTTCCTTGGTGAAATGGTAGGGGTACAATGTACCTCATTACCAATTCACATAGGGGGGGGCCGGGATCTGGGGGTCCCCTTTGTTAAAGGGGTCTTCCAGATTCTGATAAGCCCCCCGCCCGCAGACCCCCACAACCACCGGCAAAGGTTGTGGGGATGAGGCCCTTGTCCCCATCAACATGGGGACATCCTCCCCATGTTGAGGGCATGTGGCCTGGTACGGTTCAGGAGAGGGGGGCTGCACTCTGTCCCCCCCTCTTTTCTGCGGCCGGCCACGTTAACGTGCTCGGATAAGGGGTCTGGTGTGGATTTTTGGGGGAACTCCACGCCATTTTTTAAAAAAATTTGGGGTGGAGTTCTCCTTAAAATTCACACCAGACCTGAAGGGTCTTAAATGGATATTTGGGGTGAACCCCATGTAATTTTTTTTTTAAATTGACGGCGGGGTTCCCCTTAGTATCCATACCAGACCTGGAGGGCCTGGTAATTGAATTTGGGGGGACCCCCACGCTTGTTTTTTATTTTTTATGAATGAATCCTCTCTGAATATCCGGGAGCCGACAATTTATTATAGCCGCTTTTAGTCCGGTTTCAAATGACTTTTTTTCTTTCAGAAATGACACTTTGTGCAGGGACAGTTCTAAGTACTGGAAACATGCGCTATTTCACATGCTAACTTTTCACCCCCCCTAGGTACGAAATTTAAAGGAATATTTCACTTTTATTGTTTCACTTTTAGCATTATTAAATTCACTGCTCCCGAAAAACGGCCATTTTTAAAACTTTTTTGCATTGATACATGTCCCCTGGGGCAGGAACCAGGTCCCCAAACACTTTTTAGGACAATAACTTGCATATTAGCCTTTAAAATTAGCAGTTTATATTTTAAATGTTCAAGTCCCATAGACTTTAATGGGGTTCTAAAGTTCACACGAACATTTGGTGTGTTCACAAGTTCTGGTGCGAACCGAACAGGGGGGTGTTCGGCTCATCCCTAGTCAGAACCCTTAACGTAACTCGGCATAGAGCCTACATATACAGTCAGAATGTTTATACTGAAATATTAAATATTATTGTATTCATGGAAATATGTAAATCTGTGCTTTGGGAGATATACAATTTTCCTACAATACAAGAAATCCAAAATTCTTTTATCCGTGCAATTTTGAGGACAAGTAACACAAATGAATATTTAAAATATATATATTTATTAACTAAAGATATAGGGACAGATTCACGTAGAAATCTGTTACGCTGCGGCGGCGGAACGTATCCCATTTATGTTACACCGCCACAAGTTTACAGCGTAAGTGCCTGATTCACAAAGCACTTACCTGTAAACTTGCGGCGGCATAGCGTAAATCCGCTCGGCGCAATTCAATTCAAATGGGGCGGGCACCATTTAAATTAGGCGCGTTCCCGCGCCGAACGTACTGCGCATGCTCCGTCCGTAAAATTACCTGACGTGCATTGCGCTAAATAACGTCGCAAGGACGTCATTTGTTTCGACGTTAACGTAAATGGCGTCCAGCGCCATTCACGGACAACTTACGGAAACGACGTGAAATTTAAAAATTTGACGCGGGAGCAACGGCTATAATTAACATAGGTTAGACCACCTAGAGGGCATGCTTAGTTTTACGCGACGCATCTCTACGGAAACTAAATAAATTTAGATCGACGGGCAAAGCGGACATTCGTGAATCGGCGTAACTAGTCATTTGCATATTCTACGCCGACCGCAATGGAATCGCCACCTAGCGGCCGGCCTAGAATTGCAGCCTAAGATCCAACGGTGTAACACAGTTACACCTGTCGGATCTTAGGGCTATCTATGCGGAACTGATTCTATGAATCAGGCGCATAGATACGACAATCGTATCTCAGAGATACAACGGCGTATCAGGAGATACGACGGCGTATCAGGAGATACGCCGTCGTAGCTCTTTTGTGAATCTGGCCCATAGTGCAAAATTAAAATCAGGTAAAATTCATGATAAAACAAATAATTGATATACTTCTACAATCAGAGATACATGATGGTTAAATGTTCAGATAATATTTACATTATATGACAAGGTATATTTCCTTGATTTCCACAGACTCTAGGTAAACGGCTTTTGTCTACATTATGTTATCTCTTCTCAATGCCAAACAGATCTCTTGCTTAATACTCCTTTTATATGTGTACAGAACAAATGTCATATTGTACACAAGCTCTGCAATGCAGACAAGCTTATTTTAAATTTAGAGAGAATTTATTTTCACAGACATCACCCTAAAACCATGTCACCATTTAGCTTTTTAAGGACAAACATAATTTGTGTACGTCTCCTAATATTTGGAATATAATTATTTCATACTGCAGTTAAAAATAATATAATCCAAATTATTTTTGCCAAGTATATTTAAATGGTTTTAGTTATGTGTATGCAAAAAACCTTCAATTACCTAAATGGTAATAATCAAAATTATACATTACCAGTATTTAAGAGTTCTTTCTGTTTGAGAAGACTTCTTTCAACCCCCTACATCTTTGCGTTCAATCTCTCTTTCCAAAGATGGAGAGATAGCCTTCAGAGATAGAGTGAGAGCTCTCCCATCGGCGACCCTCAAAGATCCATCCAAGCTCTCTCCCAAAAATCATCAGAGCTCAGAGACAAGATCAAGAGCTCTCTCTTGTGTTCTCTGCAACACCTTTTTAACACCCCCAAGAAGTGTGTGTGTATCTCACTTTACTACGTCACTGACGATGTCATATGATGCTATGTTAGGTAGGCTGCTATTAGCAACCAACTATGCGGCCATTTTGAGTAATGCCAATATTAACCTGTAGGGGTGGTGGTGTATAAGGAATAATTCCTAATTTTAGGGTCATCCAGGGTTAATCATAATTTATGACCCCCTTTGACCTCTGGCTTGATAAAACACCATATTTTGTTTTATATGTCAAACAAATGACAACAAACCCAGGCACTTCGGCAACTTCTCAATTTATGATTGAGATAAGGTTTATAGTCAACACAAATGGTCTGGGAAGTTCCTTTGAACTAATACCGGAATTTAAGTTAAGCAGTCCCTAATACTTTTAAGCTTTATAGGATTTTATACTTGGGATCCTTGTTACAATGCTTAAACTGGTTTATATATGGATATATAATTAGTACATAGATATACCGTGCAGATATATTTAAAAGGAACATTATTTAAAATAGACAATACCACAGGAATTGAATCAGCCCCATGGCATCATTATATAAAGACAATACTATGTTTTGTGTCATGCTGTGCAAGGCCTTCCATCTTGTTTATCTTACCAAGTGTCTAAAACCGTTGGAGTTATAACCTGGGAGATGGCACAGCCAGACATCCATAGTCTCTTGTAAAGACATAAAATCCTTGTCTATTCATGGGCTCATGAACTTAATTTCACCCTTTTGAAGAGAATATGGCTGCCCTCCTGCTCATAACATATATGAATAGGAACACTATGAAAAATATACAATGTGCGACTTTATATGTATTCTTTTAACCCCAAATGTCCCGACAATGTCACAGCATACCTGAGTATTGTTGCTGACCATGTCCATCCCTACAGTGTACCCATCTTTTGATGGCTACTTCCAGCAGGATAATGCACCATGTCACAAAGCTCAAATCATCTCACCACTGGTTTCTTGAACATGACAAAGAGGTCACTGTACACCAATGGCCTCCACAGTCACCAGATCTCAATCCCTTTGGATTGAGGTGGGCCAAAAACTCTGAGGAATGTTTCCAACACCTTGTTGAGTCTATGCCACGAAGAATTGAGGCAGATCTGAAGGCACCCAGTACTAGCAAGGTGTACCTAATAAGGTGGCAGATGAGTATATATTCATGCTGTGAATCTCCTGTTCTACCATATCCCAAGGTGGTCTATTGCATTCAAATCCAGTGAATGGCTTACTATCTGTGTGTCTCAGCAGAAATGGTGATAAATTAGACCAGGTTACATTCTACCAGTCTTCCGCTGTCTAGTTTTGGCAAGTCTGTGCCCACTGTCCAGTCTGTATTTTATCCTCGCTGAAAAGAATGAAACCAATATGTGTAGCATATCTGCCTCAAGATTTGATGTGTTGTGATGATGTGTTGTGCATTTTTAGATGTTTTCCTGCTCACCACAGTTGGCAAACATTATTCCCCCCTGTCATGTTTGGCAGGCTACACCATAACCGCCAAACATCCCCATGCAATGCACAAGGTTGTTGTGGAGCATAGGTACAGGCATTTTAGTGTTAAAAGAAGGAGGCAACATGTGATAAATGAGCCTTAATGATTGAAGCACACTTTTGCACTGCATTGAATATTTATGCACATTACATGCATTAGAACATTGTGGTGCCATCGATTTTGAATGGCACCCCAACACACTAAGTCAACACAGCTCCAAAACACAAGCTTTTGCAGTGTACCACAATGAATAGTAATGCCCTACTATGCATTGTGTTTGGAAAAAGTAATGTATGCCCATTTCTGTGTGTTGGAATACCATTCAGAATTAATAGACTGCCATAATGCAACATACTTTATAATCACCTTAATGCACCGCCCAGGAATGAAAAAATGTGAATAGGCCCTTAACCACTTAACCCCCGGACCATATTGCTGGTCAAAGACCAGAGCACTTTTTGCGATTCGGCACTGCGTCGCTTTAACTGACAATTGCACGGTCATGCGACGTGGCTCCCAAACAAAATTGGCGTCATTTTTTCCCCACAAATAGAGCTTTCTTTTGGTGGTATTTGATCACCTGTGCGGTTTTTAGTTTTTGCGCTATAAACAAAAATAGAGCGACAATTTTGAAAAAAATGAATATTTTTTACTTTTTGCTCTAATAAATATCCCCCAAAAATATATAAAAAAAAACATTTTTTTTTCCTCAGTTTAGTCCGATACGTATTCTTCTACATATTTTTCGAGAAAAAAAAATCGCAATAAGCGTTTATTGATTGGTTTGCGCAAAAGTTATAGCGTTTACAAAATAGGGGGTATTTTTATGGCATTTTTATTAATATTATTTTTTTACTAGTAATGGCGGCGATCAGCAATTTTTTTTCGGTACTGCGACATTATGGCGGACACTTCGGACACTTTTGACACATTTTTGGTACCATTGTCATTTTTATAGCGATCAGTGCTATAAAAATACCACTGGCAGTGAAGGGGTTAACACTAGGGGGCGGGGAAGGGGTTAAGTATGTTATGATCCCTGGGTGTGTTCTAACTGTAGGGGGGGGTGGACTGACATGGGGAAATTACTGATCTTCTGTTCATACATTGTATGAACAGAAGATCAGCATTTCTCTCCCTGACAGGACCGGGAGCTGTGTGTTTACACACACAGCTCCCGGTCCTCGCTCTGTAACGAGCGATCGCGTGTGCCCGGCGGCGATCCTGCCACGGGAGTCGGGGGTGAGCGCGCACGCCTCCGGTGGCGCGCACGCACCCCTAGTGGCCTGCGCAAGAAGCGGAGGTATAGCTACGGGCTCTCGCGCAGGGGAGCCGACCTGCCGCCGTATAACTGCGGCCGCTGGTCGGCAAGCAGTTAACCGGTTCCCAACCGTCTCACATCTATTTATGGGGGCAGAATGGCACTCTGCACGAAACCCTGTACCCGTACGGGGTTTCCTTTAAGAGCCGCCAAAGGGGAAACGCGTGCGTACTGCATGGCAGTGGACCCGATGCGTGTGCCCGTTGGTTGCGATCGCGTGCACAAGTGCCAGCACAGGGATTTGTGTGTGTAAAAACACACAAATCCCTGTACTGTCAGAGGAGAGGAGATATGTTGTTTGTTCCTAGTAAGTAGGAACAGCGATATGTCTCCTCTCCTCCTCAGTCCTATCCCCATACAGTTAGAACACACTGAGGGAACACACATTTAACCCCTTGATCGCCCTCTAGTGTTAACACCTTCCCTACCATTGACATTTACACAGTAATCGGTGCATTTTTGTAGCACTGATTGCTGTATAAATGTCAGTGGTCCCAAAAATGTTCCAAAAGTGTCCGATCTGTCCGTCGCAATACCACTAAAAATCGCAGATCACCGCCCGCCATTACTAGTAAAATCTTTCCCATAGTTTGTAGAAGCTATAACCTTTGTGTAAACCAATCAATATACGCTTATTGCGATTTTTTTTTTTTACCAAAAATATGTAGAAGAATATATATTGGCTTAAACTGATGAATAAATGTGTTTTTAAAAAAAAAATTGGGGATATTTATTATAGCAAAAAGTTTATAATATATATATTTTTTCAAAATTGTTGCTCTTTTTCTGTTTAAAGAACAAATAATAAAATCCACAGAGGTGATCAAATAGCACCAAAAGAAAGCTCTATTTGTGGGAGAAAAAAAGAACGCAAATTTTGTTTGGTTAGAATATTGAATGACCACGCAATTATCAGTTAAAGAGACGCAGCGCCAAATTGTAAAAAGTGCTCTGGTCAGGAAGGGGGTTTGACCTGAAGTGGTCAAGAAGATAGCTCATTACTGGCACTGATCTTTTAACTGCAATACGTGTACCATAGGGGGTTATTTACGAAAGGCAAATCCGCTTTTCACTACAAGTGCACTGAAAGTGCACTTGGAAATGCAGTCGCTGTAAATCTGAGGGGTAGATCTGAAATGAGGGGAAGCTCTGCTGATTTTTTCATCCAATAATGTACAGGCTCAAATGTCCCCCTCGGATCTACAGCGACTGCACTTGTAGTGCAAAGTTGATTTGCCCTTGGTAAATAATACCCATTATGTGTGTGTCTGTTGTGTTCAGTCTATGCAATGTTTATATAGTGTCCAAAAATATTAAGTGTGATTTATATTCTTGGAGGAAGGAATAGTGTCTAAATTGCCATTAGGAACCAATCAGATTGAATTTGCTATAAATCAGCCCAGACATTTACTGTTGCAGAATAAAGAGATATAAGTTCAGCAGGGTCTCCTACCTTTTATTTTCTAATATACTTAGAAGTTTTAACAATGTAACAATGTTTGCATGTTGGCTGTATCATTTATCGTTGTTTATAGAATATATAAAACAATTATCAAAATTAAGCATGTCATGAATTTTTTGATGCATGTTGAACTTGCACTCAGCAAGGCTGCAGAAAATGAAGAACAGACACTTAGATGTATATTGTTAATGGCACATTACTTTCAAGTGGACTCTATTTTCAGCCTTGGCAGTGCTTAGTGACTAGGTCAATATTTATAGGATGCTAAGTACTTGATAAAGAATCATTATGATACGGGTGCTGCATGGATAATGTGAAACGTATTTGCTTTCTCCACAGACAGAATAAACAGAAGGTTCAGATTAAATCGCTTCATGTATGCTGATGCATGATGGCCTTGCAAAGCTTCAAATGTTGCCACGATCATCACCATGGATAACATTTCAGTTCACAATGGAACATCTGTCACAAATACAAAAATGTCTTGTTATAATGAAGAAAACAAATGATTATGCATGTAGTTTCTGCTATGTTTTCTATATTCACAATTGTCTTAAATTGGTACTCAACTCCTCCCACCCCCCTCCATTTTTTCCCTCTTACATGTGTTCCTGGGTTCTTCAAAACACATGCTCACCTACACAGCGAATCAAGCATTGTTCTCTGCAATCCACTGTTCAGGTGCCGTACAGTGGGTCTCACGCTGCCATTTTGGTCCTCCTTAGCTGGCCAATTTGACATGCCATGCCCACCCAGCCAATCTGTAAGCCGACTCTGCAGCCTTCTGGGAGATGTGACGTGTACTGTAAGTACCCCAGGAGGTCTAGGACAGAGTGGCAATAGGTGCAGGGCCAAAAATTTGAAAATGGAAAAAGAATAGAAAAATAAATCACATAATTCTACTTGGTTGGAGTGGAAGGGGGGTTGTTAAAATGGAACTAACTTCCTTTTGGGAGGTAGGTTTTGCTCTAAGCCTCATGCACATGGTTGGTTTGGTGATAGTATTTGCAGGCCCCTTGGAGGCACAGTTGCAGAATCCTGAATAAGCCTATGATATGCTGAAATATACAGCGGGTAAAATACGTATTGAACGTGTCACAGTTTTTCAAAGTAAATATATTTCTAAAGGTGCTATTGACATGAAATGTTCACCACATGTCGATAACAACCCATACAATCCATACATACAAAGAAACCAAAACAAATAAGTTCAGAAATTAAGTTATGTGTAATAAAAACACAGGGAAAAAGTGTTGAACACATGAACAAAGGGAGGTGCAAAAAGGTATAAAAAGCCAAGACAACAGCAAAAATTTATCAGTAATTAGAAAGCATTTCTGCCCCATGTTAGTGCAAATTAATATCAGCTGGTTCAGTCTCAACTAAGGCCTATAAAAAGGTGTCACACAAGAACAATCTCATGATGGCTAAAATCAAAGAGCTCTTTCAAGACCTTCGCAACCTTATTTTTGCAAAACATACTGTTGGCATTGGTAACAGAAGAATTCTAACCTTCTGAATGTTCAAGTGAGCATTGTTGGGGCCATAATCAGGAAGTGGAAAGAACATAATTTCACCATAAACTGACAGGAGTGAAAAGAATTATCAGAAGAGTTGTCCAAGAGCCAAGGACCATTTGTGTAGAGCTTCAGAAAGACCTGGAATTAGCAGATACAATTGTTTCAAAGAAAACAATAAGTAATGCACTCAACTGCCATGACCTGTAAGCACGCCTACCACACAAAACTCCATAGCCGAAGAAACAACATGTTCAAGCTTGTTTAAAATTTGCTGCACAACATTTTGACAAGCCTGTGAAATACTGGGATACCATAATACACACCATGTTTGGAGGTCAAATGGCACTACACATCACCCCCAAAAACACCCTCATACCAACAGTGAAGTTTGGAGGTGAGAACATCATGATGTGGTGCTGTTTTTCAGCATACTGTACTGGCAAACTTTATATCATTGAAGGAGGGATGAATGGAAAAATATACCAAGACATTCTTGATAAAAATCTGCTGCCATCTACCAGGATGACGAAGATGAAACGAGGGTGGACATTTTGCCAAAGCAATTATTCCAGACACAAAGCCATGGAAACTCTCAATTGGTTTCAAAGAAATTAAATAAAGCTGCTAGAATGGCCCAGCCAATCACCTGACTTGAATCCAATAAGGAATCTATGGAAAGAACTAAAGATCAGAGTCCATAGAAGAGGCCCACTGAACCTTCAAGATTTGAAGAATGGGCCAAAATTACACTTGAGCAATGCATGCGACTAGATTTTCCATAAAGGAGGCGTCTTGAAGCTGTCATTAACAACAAAGGATTTTGTACCAAGTATTAAATCAATTTCAGTTAGCATGTTCAATACTTTTTCCCTGCGTCATTCTTTTTGGTCTCTTTGTATGTATAGATTACATGGGTTGCTACCAACATGTGGTGAAAATTTCATGTCAATGGCACATTTAGAAATATATTTACCTAGAAAAATAATAACGTGTTCAATACTTATTTTACACTCAAGCCTATCATACATTTTGACAGGTTGCTGGCAGTGGGCCTGCATGCTGCAACTGTGGACACCCAAAGACACAGGGATTTGGCGCTGATGGGCCAAACTACTCATGCACATAGCTGTAAAGTGAAACTCCTAGAAAACTGCAAAAAATATATTTAAATACAAATAGCATACAGTATGTACTATTTTACATGCCAAAGGATTTACGTATAATCCTATAATCCTGAATAGCCAGAGCTGTCATTTACACATATCTACCACACTTCAATGCTAGGAAGATCACTCTCCTACTTTAGTTTTACAGCTTCCAGGATCACCACCACTTTGTTCATTGGATAGAGGTGAAGTTTCTGATTTATTGTCCAGTGAACATGGTGGAGGTAGAAAGGTGGCACAGAAAGCTGCATTGCTGAAGCAAGACATAGATGTGGCTCATGCCTTGGGCTCCATGCAGCACACAGGGCTTAAAAAACTTTCATATAAAGCATTTTTTGTACAAAGTTTAGGTGAGTTTAGGAGAGTTTTCCTTTTTTTCTGCCTCTTAACGTTGATCTCAAAATATGCCTGTAAACGTCCTAATGTGTATGGACACATAGGATAACATTGAGTTGCTTCTACAGGAAGAACACAAAACTCCTGTAGAAGCAACGTTTTTTATGCCAGTGTGCATGGAGCCTAACTGTACAACTTTACACATTTTTACAAAGTGAAACGGAAAACATATACTGTATGTAAACCGCAGATTCGCTGTAGCTGTTTACCTGGAATTCAGCTTTACTTTCATTCTGTTGATTCACACATTGATTTATATTAGCAATCAATTTATATTAAAAAAAGTCAGCATGTTACCAAATACAATACCTAGAGTTGTGTTTATCTTGAACTTTTCTTTGGAACCCTTAATTTGGTATTCAGATATTCTTCACTAAATGCACCATAAATAGTGTTTCTTTTTTTCAAGTATGCAAAACTAATGGCAAATGACCAAACATTTCAATGGGGACACTAGCTACCATGGATTTTCCCTACGTTGATGGTGTTTCCTCTCACTTCCTGTTTGGGCTATGGGACAGGAAGTGAAGGGAAATATCCTCAATATAACACAGGTTTTTACCTTCCCTTACTCTTTCTAAAATGAAAAACTGCATTTCAGTTCTATTTCACCAGCGTATCTTCCAGTAAAAAAACAGCTGTACTTCCTTTCCTATGTTACTTTTCAGAACCGGTGCTAGTGTAAATTTAGAGGGGGTCAGAGAGTTACGTGACTCTGACCAGGTTAATCTGTTTGAATTTGGAGCCTCTGTCCCAGCTTTGGCTGTGCTGTGGGTTCTTGCTGTCGTTTCTGGAGTGGTCACACCCCAGGCTGACAGGTGGCAGTTGCGGAGTCAAGGGTTTGGATGCTTCTTCCCGGCAACCTATCAGGAGGAGGCTTCTTCGTGCTACGCAGCGATCCTGCATTCGGGACCACGTTGGCCCGGAGCATCTGATCTGCCGCTGGGGCCCAGTGAACGACTGGGTGCCCAATCTGTTGAGGTCCTGAGCTGTCCGTCCTGTTGGAGGAAGCTGTCCGGTGGAGAGTCTGCCTGAGGAGTGACAAGAGAGGCTGGTGTTCCAATAGGGGCCTGACCATCCATGGGGGACCAGGAAAACTGGGTAATGAGAGGCTGGATGTTGGTCGCCTATCAGTCGGTAATCTAACCAAAACTACCTAAAGGAAATCCGGGTGTTGAATCTAATATAGAGGATTGTGGACCACTTTGTTTCTTCAACCATTGGGAGGGTCTGTGGCAGAGACTTAGCCCCAAAGTTCGAGTGACATTCTGGCTGCCAGGCTTGTGAGAGAGGCCTGTCCAGGTGTGCTAAACCCACTCCGGCTGGAGTGGCAAAGTAAAGTATCGTTGGAAGCAGGACTGTTTCCCATCTACATACACCTGAATCTGTTGTTCACCATTTCTGCTATCTATTCATTCTTCACCTTCCTACTGTTTAATCGTTTTTACCCAGCTGGGTAGTAAAAGCACAGAAAAGACACCTTTTTGAGTGGACATTCCATTTACTACAACTCTCATCAAGTACCCTAGACAGCGGAGATACAGAGGTAACATGCCACCCAAAACAAACCAGCGGCTCCTTCGGAGGTAGTGCTACACGTACATTATAGCTTAATCCACTATTTTATTTTCTTAATCCCTCAATGAAAGTAAAAACTAAGATATTGTAATAGATATTGTTTTTAATAACCTGATTAAGAGATATAAAAAACCCACATTTAATGTTGTTTAGGGTAAATATAATCTTATAATTGCACTGAAAGTGCACTTAGAAGTGTAGTCGCTGTAGATCCGAGGGGGACATGCAAGAAAAAAAAAACAGCATTTTAGCTTGCACATGATTGGGTAATAAAATCTGCTTCCCCTTGTTTCAGATCTACCCCTCAGATTTACAACGACTGCACTTCCAAGGGCAATTTCAAGTGCACTTTGCACTTGTAGTTTGCACTTGCAGTGCAAAGTGGATTTGCCTTTCGTAAATAACCCCCCATGAGTAATGATCTCCCAATCTCCAGCTGTAACAGAAAAAGTCGAGCTAGCCTAAGATGGGTAGAAGTGATACTCAGTCCCCAATAGTATGCGCACAACACAAAACAAAAATGCCCATGGGACTTTTAAGGAGCACACCTCAAGTCAAATGTATAAACGATTAATTTAATACACATTTAAAAACAACAATTAATACAGAAAAAAAAGAGAAAAAAAAACATATTAAATATCAACATGTAGATCAATTTAGAATTGTTGTCATAGACCTTTCCATGACATCTAAATGTATCATGCAGATAACTGTGAGTAGTCTAGGATGGCTGTGCTAAGTCTCGACACATTTCGCAAGAGGAGTCTCGCTTCTTCAGGAGAAGCACAGATAGATGCGAATGATGGAGGACTCCTGGCCTGCTAGCTGGTATAGAAGACTCTTTTTGATAATTAAAAAGGGAATGAGTATAAACGGGTGGGTATACTACCCTGAACTTGTAAAACAGATTTAAAAAAATGGAATGTCCATAAGAATGAATGCATACGCTGCCAACCATGCCAAAAAGCTAATCTCACCCCTGGGAGCTGTGGAAAGGTGGGAAGATGGAAACCAGTGGGAAACCGCAAGAACCTGGAGCCAGAGTGGAAGATGTATATCCCAAACTGGGAATGCCGACACCCTGTGAGGGAGACGCACAAACATGACAGTAACCGTATATGGCAGGCTGCAGAATTTTGCAATAGGATTTATCAGGGGTTCTTCAGTTGTACTTGCTTTCCTACATTTTAGCTTAAAGGGGTTGTAAAGGTTTATTTTTTTTTCTAAATATGTTCCTTTAAGCTAGTACATTGTTGGTTCACTTACCTTTTCCTTCGATTTCCCTTCTAAATATTTTTTTTCTTTGTCTGAATTTCTCGCTTCCTGTTTCTCCTCGGTAAGCTTGCCCCATCATCCGAGTCGTTCTGGCTGGGGGTTAGTCAGCCAGAACAGCTTACTGAGGAGGACCAGGAAGTGAGAAATTCAGACAAAGAGAAAAAACATTTAGAAGGGAAATCGAAGGAAAAGGTTAGTGAACCAACAATGCACTAGCATAAAGGAACCTATTTAGAAAATAAAAAACTAACCTTTACAACCCCTTTAATACACTATTTTATTTTCTTAGTCCCTGCATGAAAGTAAAAACGAACATATTGTAATAGATCTTGTTTTTATTAACCTAATTAAGAGATATAAAACCCCACATTTATTGTTGTTTAGAGTAAATCTAATCTTAAAGCAACCCACTCAGGAAACTACAATTGACCTAAAAGCTCTCCTTGTAAAATAAGAGAGTACCTACCACTCAGGCTGCCCATATCACCAACATCTTCTTCTTCTTCTTCTTCTTCTTCTTCTTCTTCTTCTTCTTCTTCTTCTTCTTCTTCTTCTTCTTCTTCTTTTTCTTCTTCTTCTTCTTAGAAACGAACAACTCCATGAGTGACGATCTCACAATCTCCTGCTGTACTCAGTGGCTCCTGCTACCGACCTCCACATCACCATTGTGTATTGTAGTAACTTAAGATTTGTGGGAAGAACCACTGAACTCAAGGATGTCCTGTGATCGATACACTTAGTTTATAAACAGACTTCGGGGGATATGGGAGGGAGAGGACACCAGGAGAGGTAAGTATTTACTCTTCTTTTGCAGGGAATGCTTTTTGGCAAATTTTTGTTTCCTGACAGGTTCACTTTAAACTGAACATTTATCAAACTCTCTCAAGTTAGCTTAGTACCATGATGATGTCCTCAACTTTACTGTTTCACTCAGTGCTGATTGTACTACACTGATGCGCAGGCATGTTGGAACAGCAATGGGCCTTCTCCAAACTGCTCCCACAAAGTTGGGAGCATGAAATTGTCCAAAATGTCTTGGTATGCTGACACCTTAAGATTTCCCTTCACTGGAACTAAGGGGCTAAGTCCAACTGAAAAACAACCCCACACCATAATCCCCCCTTCACCAAATGATTTGGACCAGTGCACAAAGCAAGGTCCATAACGACATGGATGAGCGAGTTTGGGGTGTTGGAACTTGACTGGCCTTCATAGAGTCCTGACCTCAACACCTTTGGGATGAATTAGAGCAGAGACTGTGAACCAGGCCTTCTCGTCCAAAATCAGTGGCTGACCTCACAAATGCGCTTCTGGAAGAATGGTCAAACATTCCCATAGACACACTCCTAAACCTTGTGGACAGCCTTCCCAGAAGAGTTAAAGCCGTTATAGTTGAAAGGGGGGGGGGACTAAATTTTGAACCCTATGGACTAAACCTGGGATGCCATTAAAGTTAATGTGCGTGTAAAGGCAGGTGTCCCAATACTTTTGGTAATATAGTGTGTATATATATATATATATATATATATATATACCTACTTCATGGTGTCACCGATCTGGCGGGTGTCACGGGGGTGCATTCACCTCCATAGCAATGCCACTGGGATCCATTATTACAGGATCTCAGATCTTGACTATTGCCACTAGACAACAGTTAGCTGGCAGGCTCACCCAGTACAGGCTGCCTACAGAAAATTACAGGAGGGTGGATACAAGACCAATCACCCTACACAAGGAGAAATAGAGCAGCAGTAACTGGACTTTATTACAGGAAGCTCCTGCACAGAGGAAATGGAGATGCTCCCTTTTGTTGCATTACTGCACACATCTGGAAGAAAAATACACCAAGATTTAGGCAAGAATCTTCATGGTTCTTGCATTTAGACAATATTTGTTTGGCCCATTTTTTTAAGATTTAACTAAATATTCAAATATCCTTTCTGCAAATAACTCGTATGGACATGGGAAACGTTAATAATGGTAATAATTGAAATGGCATTCCTTTGCTCGCCAATCCCTAAATACCCTAACTGTTAATCAGATTATGATATTTTGAGTGTGCAGCAGTCTCTTCTACAGGTGGTTGGCCTTCTAATTGACTACAGGCATGTAACTATGGCAATATGGGGAATTTGTTGACATTAACCTCAGCCGCAGACCATATTCAGTGCATCTGAATGTACATTCCTGACACACCCTCAGCCTCCTTCATGTTTTCCTTGAATCAAGGAAACCTAAATGACTCTTTGTTTGTAGAGGAATATAACTACAATCATAACATCTTAGATATTTGCAACCAATCCACATTTTATATATTCATGAAAGTAATGTTCGTACTATTTTGTACACCTGTTCCTTTGTTTGGTTCCATTCAACACATATGTAGGGGATCACAAAGGGCAGATGTATAAAAGCGATGGATCCTATGACTTCATACATATCTGTTTCTTCACTATGGCCTGCCAAAGTGGAATTTCAGTTTCAAAATATGTAACAACAAAGTCTGTGCTTCCCTATAGATGCTGCCCCATGCAGATATAAAAATCCCTAAAGAAGCTGTGTTAATCTAAAAAAAAAAAAAAACATACTGAATAGAAATAACTCAATCTACAACACTAAACCCCAAATGAAGTAAATAAATATCATAAAACACTAATCACAAATATATTTCTCCCTCCCAAACAATAAATATATAAAAAAGTGATAATACTGTAAATGATCCACTGAAAATATGAATATAATGCGTGAACAGAGCAAAATTATGAAATATTCAATCCGCAATATTAAAGAAATAAAATATTTAAATACAATAATAAATACAAAGTGCTCGGGTGCAAATCATATAAAGTCCATAGTGTCCAAACAATTCCTTGTGTTAATAAGTGTTCCAAAGTGCACTTAAGTGGTATTCCTCTCTTACAGATACTCTGATGGTGTTAAACGCATCGTAATGTTGGTGTATCTGGATTTTTCAATGGCATTCGATACAGTTCCCCATAAATGTTTACTGTACAAAATAAGTTCTGTCGGCATGGACCAAAGGGTAAGTACATGGATTGAAAACTGGCTACAGGGGCGAGTCCAGAGGGTGGTGATAAATGGAAAGAACTCAAAATGGTCTGGTGTGGAAAGTGGGGTCCCCCAGGGTAGGGTTCTGTCCTGTGACCAATCCTATTTAATTTATTCATAAATGATCTGGAGGATGGGGTAAACAGTTTAATCTCAGTATTTGCAGATGATACAAAGCTAAGCAGGGCAATAACTTCTACTTAAGATGTGGAAAGCTTGCAAGAAATTCTAAACACATTAATGGGGTGGGCAACTACATGAAAAATTTGGTTTATTGTTGAAAAATGTAAAATAATGCATTTGGGTGTCAAAAATATGAATGCAATCTGCTCACTAAGGGGGGGAACCTCTGGGGGAATCTAGGATGGAAAAGGACCTGGGGGTCCTAGTAGATGACAGGCTTGGCAATGGCATGAAATACCAAGCTGTTGCAAGCAAAGCCAACAGAATATTGGCATGCATTAACCACTAGCCGACCGCGCACCGTCATTATACGGCGGCAGGTCGGCTCTCCTGGGCGAGAGCCCGTAGCTATACGGCGGCTCTTTGAGCCGCCACTAGGGGGCGCGTGCGCGCCGCTGCTCGCCCCGACTCCCGTGCGTGTGCCCGGCGGGCGCGATCGCCGCCGGGCACACGCGATCGCTCGTTACAGAGCTGGGAACGGGAGCTGTGTGTGTAAACACACAGCTCTCGGTCCTGTCAGCAGGGGAAATGCTGATCTTCTGTTCATACAATGTATGAACAGAGGATCAGTGTTTCCCCTAGTGAGGCCACCCCCCCCCACAGTAAGAACACACCCAGGGACATACTTAACCCCTTCCCCACCCCCTAGTGTTAACCCCTTCACTGCCAGTGGCATTTTTATAGTAATCCAATGCATTTTTATAGCACGGATCGCTATAAAAATACCAATGGTCCCAAAAATGTGTCAAAAGTGTCCGAAGTGTCCGCCATAATGTCGCAGTACCGAAAAAAAATCGCTGATCGCCGCCATTACTAGTAAAAAAATATATTAATAAAAATACCATAAAAATACCCCCTATTTTGTAAACGCTATAACTTTTGCGCAAACCAATCAATAAACGCTTATTGCGATTTTTTTTTACGAAAAATATGTAGACGAATACGTATCGGCCTAAACTGAGGAAAAAAAAAATTTTTTTATATATTTTTGGGGGATATTTATTATAGCAAAAAGTAAAAAATATAAATTTTTTTAAAAATTGTCGCTCTATTTTTGTTTATAGCGCAAAAAATAAAAACTGCAGAGGTGATCAAATACCACCAAAAGAAAGCTCTATTTGTGGGGAAAAAAGGACGCCAATTTTGTTTGGGAGCCACGTCGCACGACCGCGCAATTGTCAGTTAAAGCGGCGCAGTCCCAAATCGCAAAAAGTCCTCTGGTCTTTGGGCAGCAATATGGTCCGGGGGTTAAGTGGTTAAAAAGGGGATTAACTCCAGAAATAAAACGATAATTCTCCCACTATACAAGACTCTGGTCCGGCCGCACCTGGGGTATGCCATCCAATTCCGGGCACCAGTCCTCAGGAGGGATGTGCTGGAACTGAAGTGGGTCCAGAGAAGGGCAACAAAGCTAATAAAGGGATTAGAGGATCTCAGCTATGGGGAAAGATGGCAAGCATTAAACTTATTCTCTGTGGAGAAGAGACACTTGAGATGGGATATGATTGCAATGTACAAATACCGTACTGGTGACCCTTTAATAGGGAATTTAAAAAGACACGTGGCCATTCACTAAAATTAGAAGAGAAGCAGTCTTAATTCTTTTCCACAAGCAGTGGTTTCAGCAGGGAGTATTGATAATTTAAAACAACTATTAGATGGGTATCTTAACGACCACAACATACAGTGGTATACAATGTATTAACATAAAAACACACGCACAGGTTGGACTTGATGGACTTGTGTCTTTTTTTCAACCTCACCAACTATGTAACTATGTAAAATATTGACTACTTATATTACTAATGGCTGGTTTCCACTGAGCAGAATGGTTCGGGTCGGTACAGTTTGGAAGGGTTAGAATGGTCCGGCCTATTCTGGTGAACGTTACCACTGCAAGTCGGACCTATTATCTGGACTGAACGGCGATGTGGTGTTTATTTTGCTTTCCTTTGATGTGAGCATTGACGTTTTTCTGTCCGCCAATCAGTGGAATGTATCGTGTGACGCCAGTAGCTCCACCCTAACCATACGGTACCATTTTCTATGGCCCCATATCTGAAGCAGGACCCTGAATGGTGCGGTATGGTTCAGTTGTATGGGCCGCTTTCATAATGGAAACACTCAAAATAGCGTACCGTACCGAACCAACCGGAACCGATCCGCTCAGTGGAAACGAGGCATAAGATGGTCAACAACAACATAGATGTGACATACTCCTTCCCCTCCAAGCGGCAATCAATGGAATTATGGAAGGGGACAAGACATTTATAGTACAATAATCTTTAATAAAATACCCATAACACAATAGCTAAAATGCACTCACAAATTCAAATCTTTATTAAAATACCTATAAAGCAATAGATAAAATACACTCACAAATTCATGTACTACCACTAGCAGAGAAGTAGAGAAATAAATAGCCCTGGCAGCACATGAATTTGTGAGTGCAGTTTATCATTGACACAGGTAAACAGTGGAGTTACATTTACATATTAAGACTTAAAAAGCTTTTTGTAATGTGACAAAATATATATATGTGAGCTATTTTTAGAACCGCACTGTCCAAATACATAGTAGTAACAGACCAAACACCAAACTAAGAAAGTGTTCTGTGCTACCACCGACATATGAAATGTACAGGAATTAAGGGCCAGATCCACAACCAGCGGGCTTAACTTAAATGTTCTGATTTAAGTTACACCGCCACAAAATTTCTACCTAAGTGCCCGATCCACAAAGCACTTACCTAGAAATTTGCAGCTGTGTAACTTTAATCTGTCCGGCGCAAGGCGAGCCCAATCTGATGGGGCGAGTCCCATTTAAATTAGGCGCGCTCCCGCGCCGGACGTACTGCGCATGCTCCCGACGCTATTTTCCCGATGTGCTTTGCGTTACGTTACGTTGCGCCGAGTTTTGTGAATCGCGACGGGTAAAAAAGAGATGCGTCGGGAAAAAAATTTTTTTAAAAAAAATTTGACAGCGACGCGGGAAAGAAGGGTATACTTTTACATGGTGTACTAAGTTTACACTTTGTAAAAGCAGCCCTAATTTTGCGATGGCAAACTAACACTTACGGAGAATTAACGAAGGGAAAAACCTTTGTGGATCTCCGTAAGTGCTAATTTGCATAGCCAACGCGGAATTTCGGCGAGAAATGCCCCCAGCGGCGGCCGCGGTACTGCATCCTAAGATCCGACAGTGTAAAACTATTACACCTGCCGGATCTTAGGAATATCTATGCGTAACTGATTCTATGAATCAGCCGCATAGATAGAAACAGGGATACGACGGCGTATCAGCAGATACGCCTGCGTATCCCTTTTGTGGATCTGGCCCTAAAGGTGTAAAGATCTGGACTGGGGAATAAAACAATTCTATGTTTAGTTTACATCCAGTGTGATTCAGTTTTTTCAAACAGCCTTTTTCCACACTGAGGCCTCATACACACGACCGGTTTCCTCGGCAGAATCCATCAAGAAACTTGGTGGGAGATTTTTTTTGCCGAGGAAACCGGTCGTGTGTACATTTTTCAGCGAGAAAAATTGTCGAGGAATTCGACGAGCCAAAAAGAGAGCATGTTCTCTTTTTCCTCGACGGGAATAGAGAAAATTGGTTCATCGAGTTCCTCGACAAACCTAACAAGAACTTGATGAGGAAAACAATGTGTTTCGCCTGCCGAGTTCCTCGGTCATGTGTACGAGGCTTGAGGCTTGGATTTTTTTGGAGTGGCATGTGTGTGCAAGGTGTAGAATGGATGCTTGGTGTACAACTCTTCCTTGTTAGGTGTTCGCAAAGAGCAAGTAACTTCACTTAAAAAAGGAAGCAAATACTAATAAACTCAATGAGGTTCATTTACTAAAGACAAATAGGCTTTCACTTTGCAAGGGAATGCTCACTTTGCATTGAAATAGTCCCTTAACTTGGTAAATGTGATAAAAGTTCACTTTGCAAAGAACATCCAATCAAGGAAAATAAAAATAAACATTTCCTTGCAAAGTGAACAGCCCACTTGCCTTTAGTAAAGCAACCCCAAAATATCTGTGTACAGTATATAGCAATCTCCTTTTTTGGCAAACTGTCAATTGCTAGAGAAGCGTAAGATAAGATCTGCAGGAGGTCACAGATGTTTTTGATGCAGTAAAAAAAGTAATCACCTTAACAAGTGTCAGCTTGACTGTATCAATAAATATTGCAGATCAAGAGTCAGGTTTGCTGGCAAATACAAAAAAATGTGGACTGGCACGGTTCTCTGTTGGCAGATTAGCAAATGCATTTCCTGTATCACAGAATGCCATTGGCATTTTATCTCAAATCTTTAAATGTCAACAGTTTAAGACGTGCCAGCATTATTACAGCCATTCAGACTGTATGATGGCCAATTTAACAAGTGTCATCTTGCCTCAAAGTAGCAAAGCGGTCTTTTAGTCTCTTCTGGTAGTCCCTGCTAAGTATCTGAAAGCATTTACTACAATAAACCACCTTTCCCACATCCAAAACATACAGACTGTCAGCCCACTACTGTTTTAAATGAGAGGGAATTGTATATTCCTTTCTCCTCATTGATTGTTTTATAGAGGGAAAAAGTTTTACCTGCAAGTTACAATAAGGAGGTTTACAAAAAGACACACAATTGCCATAATATCTATCAAAAAACAGTCTGCAAGCATCCACATCGCACAAAGTGGTCTGCTCTGCCACAAGGTGTAATTTGCATGGATCGGATCAATCGCCCTTACGAAAAACTGTGATTCAGTTGTATACGTTACGTACCTTAAAGTGAGTGATCCACATGTACCAGGGCACATGCCCTCAACATGTTGATGAGGACAAGGGTCTCTTCCCCATAACCCTGGGTTGTTGTTGTGGGTGTCTGCGGGCAGGGGGTTTATAGGAATCTGGAAGCCTCCTTCCATAAGAATGAGTATGGGGTACACCAAAAAGGTGTAAAAAATAAATAAATACAGTACACAAGTTTTTGACAATGCCTTTATTAAAAAATAAAAAACAATACCCCCCGATGTAGATCCATCTCATGCAGCCCGCCTCACCTTCAAATCCGAAAAAATATTTAAAAAAACCTCCGGCCTTATCAAACACTCCCGGCGAACTGCCTGCTCCTCCGTCTAAAATTTCTTAAATAGCTAAGGGGATGAGTCACCAAATTAAGTCAGAGGGTAACCTGCCCCCTTGTGACGTCACCGACCAGGGCATGCTGGGTCGATGACGTCACAGGGGGTGGGTTCACTAGGTGGCCCTTACCTATTTAAAGGGGTTGTAAAGGGGTTTTTCACCTTAATACATTCTATGTATTAAGGTGAAAAACCTCCTGTGATGCAGCAGCCCTCCAGAGCCCCCCTTCTACTTACCTGAACCCGGTCTTTCCAGCAACAGGGATGAGCACACCAGTTCCAACTGGTGTCTCGGATCCTGATTGGATAGATTGATAGCAGTGCAGCCATTGGTTCCCACTGCTGTCAATCAAATCCAATGACCCAGGAGGCGGGGCCGAGCCCTGCCGTCTGTGTCAATGGACACAGCAGCAGGACATGGAATCATGCCCCGCACGAGTGCCCTGAGGGAAAGTGGCCCTCCAACAGCGCACTTGAGAAGAGGAGGAGCCAGGAGTCACCGCTGAGGGACCTCAGAAGAGGAGGATCAGGGCCACTATGTGCAAAACCAATTGCACAGAGGAGGTAAGTATGACATGTTTGTTCAACCACTTTAGCCCCAAGCCTCTTTCTGAGATTTGGTGTTTACAAGTTAAAAACATTTTTTTTGCTAGAAAATTACCCCCAAACATTATATATATATATTTTTTCTAACACCCTAGTAAATAAAATGGCGGTCGTTGCAATACTTTCTGTCACACCGTATTTGCCTAGCGGTCTTACAAGTGCACTTTTTTTTAGAAAAAATACACTTTTTTAAATTAAAAAATAAGACAACAGTAAAGATAGCATAATTTTTTTTATATTGTAAAAGATAATGTTACGCCGAGTAAATTGATACCCAACATGTCACGCTTCAAAATTGCAAGTGTAAAAAGTGAATAATACTGCGCTAACCCAATGGTGAAACGGGGAAAGCTGCTACATACAAATGTGACAAAGATTGGTGAACAAGGTAAATGGAAAATGTAGTAATAAAAAGTTGAGTAAGCAATATTCAAATAATAAAATGTTGCTATACACATGAAGGTAGGTCACAAAGTGTGAAAACAAAACATATATAAATATAACTCATATATGGAAGATAATGGAAAATGTCCAAATGAATGAACCAATCCGTGTAATGAACACATAAAGTCCAGTATAAAATAGTTGTTGCTCGGAAGTGAAGCACAGTGATATAGTGAACATGTGGAAACATCATGGTGTTGTATCTTCAATCAAAATAATGGGGTATGTACTCTTACCAGAGATGGTGGACTTGAATGCAGATGACAACGAGTGAATCAAGCAGAGAGAACCAAGATAGACAGTCTTCCACAACGGTCATTGGAACCCAGGCGTTTCCAGGAGCAGCTTCCAGGGGTCTTGAAGGTGACCGTAAGGTTGAGAAACCAAGTTGAAACAGCCGGATGGAAGGGCCACAAAAACTCTCATGGAGGAAGATGTAAAGAGAAAAAAGAAGAGCTCCACATGGTATAGATCAATAACATTTTTATTGAATAAAAAACAGTTGGCATCCGTAGTAATAAAAATGTGTGATCACAAAAGTAAAAAGGAGCAATACGGAGAGCAATAAGCCAAGCCTGACGTTTTCCTATACGGCTCTACTCACGTATGTGTTCCCTTCTGCATTAACGCGTTTAACGTTTTTTTTCTTATTTATTTTACCTTTTATTTTTAATTTTTTACACTGTTATTTAAAAAAAATTGTGTCACTTTTATTCATATTACAAGGAATGTAAACATCTCTTGTAATAGAAAAAAAGAATGTCAGGACCTCTTGAATATGAGATCTGGGGTCAAAAAGAGCTCAGATCACATATTTACACTAAAATGCAATAAAAAAAAATTGGAAAATAATTGAAAAAAAATATGTCTCTTTAATAGCAGCGCTATTTTTAGCGCTGTACCGCATGAAAAACGCCCCAATGTGAAAGGGGCCTTAGTGCCCCTTCACATTTATATTCACTAGTCATAGGTAGGTCACCTACACTATTGGGGAGCAGCTTTTAATCAGAATGTTATTATTATATATGGGAATTAGTCTAAACCTATAGGCGCAAGGTACCAGCTTCCCTGTCCCTGCTGAAAAAAAGCATCCCCACAACATGATGCTGCCATCAACATGTTTCATGATGGGGATGGTGTGCTCAGGGTGATGTGTAATGTTAGTTTTCTGCCACACACAGCATTTTGCTTTTAGACCAAAAAGTTACATTTTGGTTTCATCTGACCAGAGCACCTTATTCCACATGTTTTCTGTGTCCCCCACATGGCTTCTTGCAAACTGCAAACAAGACTTCCTATGGCTTTCTTTCAACAACAGCTTTCTTCTTGCCACTCTTCCATAAAAGCCAGATTTGTGAAGTGAATGATTGAGGCCCCGTACACACGACCGAGTTTCTCGGCAGAATTCAGCCAGAAACTCGATCGGAGCCGTATTCTGCCGAGAAACCCGGTCGTGTGTACACTTTTGGCCGAGGAAGCCGACGAGGAACTCGTCGAGCCAAATAGAGAACATGTTCTCTATTTCCTCGTTAGTCAATGGGGAAACTTGGCTCGCCGAGATCCTCGGCGGCTTCACAAGGAACTCGACGAGCAAAACGATGTGTTTTGCTCGTCGAGTTTCACAGACGTGTGTACGGGGCCTGATAGTTGTCCTGTGGACAGATTCTCCCACCTGAGCTGTGGATCTCTGCAGCTCCTACAGAGTTACTTACCATGGGCCTCTTGGCTGCTTCTCTGATTAATGCTCTCTTTGCCCGGACTGCCAATTTAGGTGGACGGCCATGTCTTGGTAGGTTTGCAGTTGTGCCATACTCTTTCCATTTTCGGATGATGGATTGAACAGTGCTCTGTGAGATGTTCAAAGCTTGGGATATTTTTTTTATAACCTAACCCTGCTTTAAACTGCTACAAAACATTATCCCTGACCTGTCTGATGTGTTCCTTGGCCTTCATGATGCTGTTTGTTCACTAAGATTCTCTAACAAACCTCTAAAGGGCATCACAGAACAGCACACACAGGTGGACTCTATTTACTAATTAGGTGACTTCTGAAGGCAATTGGTTTCGCTAGATTTTAGTTAGGGGTATCAGAGTAAAGGGACGGAATACAAATGCACGCCACACTTTTCAGATATTTATTTGTAAAACAAAATTGAAAACCATTTATCATTTTTCTTCCACTTCACAATTAGGTGCCACTCTGTGTTGGTCAATCACATAAAATCCCAATAAAATACATTTACGTTTTTGGTTGTAACGTGACAACATTTGGAAAATTTCAAGGGGTACGAATACTTTTTCAAGGC